>NC_084663.1:140170618-140473648 GCF_028389875.1 Rhea pennata | reverse complement strand
TCTTAAGCAAAGTAGAAGTCCAGGAAAACGTATAGAAGTCACTGCTTTAGAATATATGAAAATCACTAGTGACATTTAGGTCAAAACAAATACTGTCTATCAGTACCCTGGAAGTAATATCTCTTGTGGTCCACCCCCTGCAGAGCTTTGTGAACACGATTCTGAAGCTGAAAGTCATTGCTGAATTTTAGATTCTATCTCTACTGTGGGCTTATTCTATAGATGCTCCTGCAAACTCATTTTTTGAGAAAGTAAGAAGAAAATAAAAATCTAAGCTTTTCAGCTTAACAAATGTAAATTACAGATCTTTCTCCTCTTTTCTTTTGCAATTACTTTAAGAGTACTCACTCTTTCATATTACCCAATGAGTGTATGCTTAGTCATACCACTTTTTGTGCAACCCAGGAACTATTTCTCATCCAGCAATCAAAAATCAGTTGTCCAAGAACAAGCTGTTTTGTGTAAAAATACTTTTCAAATAATGTATGTTTCAAATATTCTAATGTAAATTTTACCAGGTTTCCTGTGGGTAAGTTTTATGCTCATTTGTGTGTCATATTAGGATATATCAAAGACTAAAGAAGATTTTTGTTCTTGGTGTAGTAACTCATGAGCACTGGATATAAACAGAGAATCAGTGTCTTGGTTCTGTATACATTGATATCTGTCAGAGTTTTGATCAAATCCAGAACTAATTTCCATTGAAATACCTGAAACTACAGCTATAAACTTATATAGACTATTTCATCTAAATCTTGTTTCATTTCCTTTCTCTAAAGATATCCAGTGTTCTTCAATAAAATGTCTTAGCTTTAGTTCCCTACTCCTATATAATCTAAAGAGCTTTTAAGGGTGTAAATGACTCTCAGCAAGTCACCTATTGCTCGTATACCAATACTTGCTTCGATGTTTTATCAATGTCTAAATTATTCTTTATTTTCTTGTTTACTCTGAAACAATACAAGAGAATTCATGTGCCTACAGGGTTCATGTGCCTGTAATAATGTTTTCCAAAAAGCTCATCTCAGATGAAGTTGAAAAGTATGTCTTTTTTGTATGATGATGATGAAGAACAGAAAGAATATGGAGAATTTCTATTGTGTAACTCCAAAAAAGGATGAGTATTGGGACCTTGGGGAACTTTTCTTCAAGCAACAGAGATGACTACTAATGCTTTGTTGCATGTGAACTGTTCCTATGTGCCACTGCTTGTTTCTCCCAGTGCACAGCAGTATCACAAACTACAAGTTTCTTTCTTTTTTTTTTTTTTTTTTAATAGGTAGCAGATTACCAGAGCTACTGAACAATAACTTCTCCCTACCTCATCACCTCCAACTAACTACAAATGCAAAAGTGAGTATCTTTCACCCAGGAATAAATTTAAAAATATAACTTTCAAGGTCTAATTTTCCTTTTTAGAAATGTTATTCAGTGGCAACAGTAAAAAGAATTCTAGTAGATTCAGACAAAAGTAAATTTTCTTTCTTTTTGGATGCTTTGAGAGAAACAAATAATCACATATCTTTCCTTTTATTGTTACCTTCAGAACAAAAGAAATGAAAATTGTAGAAGGCAATTCACACTGGTTATATAGATCGTATAAGAGTAAGGACACAATACAATCTAATGGAGTAACACACCAATGCAAGGCTCATGAAAAGGTAGCTTTATTTGTGATTTTATTATGACATCTTAGGAAAACAATTTAACCTCTGTATCATGCTTTCCCTATTTAAAAATAGGAATAGTATTTCTTATAAATTCATTATGCTTTCATATTGGAAATGGAGACCTAAGTATCAGCTGCAGTTAGGTATAGCCTTCCCATCAGCATCCAACCTTGCAGTCATCCAGTCCCTACAAGGTGCAGCACATGTGATTCAGAGGCAACAGTACAAGTGACGCAGGTCAATCTAAACCTGTAGTATCTATTTTGTGCATATTTATGTCGATATATGTTCTACATAAGCAGAAATATACCAAAAACCAGTACTGAAATGCAGGTGCTGGTGGAAAGGAATGTGGGTAGTACCATGAAAGCAAGCTACATCCAGCTTATGCATGAGCACAGCAACACTGAATGCAGAGCATTCAGGGCAGCAAGTGAAGATTTCACTGCCTGACTTCAAACCACCATTAATTTTCATAACAGAATATAACAATGCTTACAACTAAATTTAAACAACACCACATACCTCTTTAGTGGTAAATGACCCTGCACAGAAAAAGTAAACCATCCCCTGAATTGAAAACAAAGCTTCCTTTTATCCTGTTCATTTACAAACCCACTAACGATCACTAAAACCTAGGCAACTAATGGTGCGAAACAATTTAAGTGCTAATCAGACATCAGTAAGAGGAAAAGCTCACTGACAGCCTGCAGTGGAGATGGCTAATCTGTGTTCATTTGTGATCAAATTCTACCGTGACATTCTGATATTGTCACTGAAAACTTATAAAAGTCTCTTGCGTGCAGCATTAAAGTATCGTTTACATTGTTTTGAGGGGTAGATCAACTACAGGTGTAGAGAGGGAAAGAAAAAAGAAAAGAAACACAGAAACCTGAGAAGGTGTAAGAGGAAGTTAGGAGCTAGAATGTGTCCTTGTACATTTTAAAATGGGGCTATGAAAGTTATTTAACTGGAATGTAGATTTGCATCTGGATAATGTCAACCTGAGTTATGGATGTCAAATTTCCAAATACTGATTAATCACAAGAATATATTTCTTGGAAATTTATCTATTCAACAAAATTTCAAGCAAATTCTGCTTACAGGGCATGTAACAGATACCTGTGAAATTCCTGCTAACTTGCCTGATGAGCTTAACGAGAAGCTTGCACTCTTAAAGCTCATGGAAGCCGGGTGAGCACACCACACAGGTGCACAGGGCTTCCACTTCACTGTAGACTGTAACGAACAGAACAGCTTTTGAATTTTGTAAAATATGTTAGACACCTTTATGACTCCAAAACAGAAAAGAAACAACAGGATATTTCTGCTAAGGAAACAATCTTGGAACATTTAACTATTCCATTTTTTTTTCATTCCAGATCAGAAAAATTTGTAAAACTTTCTTGAAGTATCAAAATTTTTCATTGAATTTTGATTTTTTTCATCTCTGCATTAGATGAATTTTCATTGCAATTTGCAATGAAAGTGGAATCTGCAGGCATTTATACATCAGTATATCTGTGCCTTTTATCTGAACAGACAGATTCTCTACCAGAAGGCAACAATAGAGAAAAATTATAGCAAAAATGTCACTGTTCATTAACATTTTATTATTCTGTTGATCAAATGAAAGGCTCAAGACTGTTCTGCTTAAGAGGGAAAAGTTATTATGGCAGCTAAGTCTCAGGAAAGAATTTAAAGTCATCACTGGCAATTCTCTGAAGTCACCTGCTGAATAAGTAGTAGCAGCCCAGAAACTAACAAAAAACAAGTACTAAGAGAAATTGAAACAAGGCAGAGGTTTTTATAAAATTTGGTTCACTAATATCTGTGCTGGTCTGTATTGTGTACAGGTCTGCACACAATAGGAATAGAAAGTCTGAAGACAGGAATAAAAGGTCTGATACTCTTTACTGAGAGAGGAGAAGGCTGAGAGAGGGTATGACTGAGGCTTACAAAAACACAAAGGCAGTGGATAAGGGTAATGCAGAACTGCTATTCACCAAATAGCACAGCACTAGAGATAGAGAACATGCTTTGAAACTAGTAGGAGATCTACCTAAAATAGATTTTTTGTTAAAAAGGTACATTTTTAGCGCAGCATGTGGCAAACTTTTAGAATTTGCTGCTATAGGAGACTAGAGGCAGACAGGATTAAAAGATTCAAAAGTGATCAGACAAATTCATGAACAACAGATCTGTAAACAGACAGTAAGGGAAGCAGGTAGGAATGTATTATCTAATATACCAAATCTAATGATTGCAGGTGCAGAGTAATTGGAAAAGTTGACAAGAAAGTGTATACTGTTCCTAAATAGCTTCTTCTATTGACATTGCTGCAGAGAAACTCCTGACCCAGATGAACGACCAGTCTGACCTAGCAGGACACTATTTCTGTTCCTATCATGAAAGTCTCACTACAAATGAAACACAAGGAAATCCTTCCTTGAACTGAGGAAATAGAAGTTCATTTGCCAAAATGGTTCTTCTATCATCAGACTTTAAAAAGAAATAATAATAATCAATATACAATAATAAACAATAAACAATAATATTGCATTTCTCAGATTTATTTGTCCACAGTAGCAGCATCATTTTTTTCTGTGGCTTCACAATCAGAGTAAACCTAACTGAAGCTGTGTTTTTCTGGAAAAAGGCAGTAAAAACCTTCCTCTAAACAGATCTTGCATTTCTAATTCTTTCTTTTTCTTGTACCAACAACAGAAATGATGTGATGGATCCAGCTGGAAACAAACACAGTAAAGTCAAAATAAAATTATTAGTTATCATCTGAATCAGTGAACTGATTCGCTGAGCTGATCTCTAGCAATCAGAGGGTGGTAGCTCAGTATTAAATCATGAAATCCCATTTTTTAACATATTAAAATGAGGAAAACACATTGCAGGAGCAGTAGACGTGAAATGAAGGACACTGGCAGAAGATAGAAAGGTGGGTAAGCAAAGGCCAATGTGTTAACCGAAGGCATACAGATTCTAGGTATATGTATTTTTCTGCAAGGAAAATGCTACACTGTTTTTGATTGACACAATATAAAGTTTAGACTTTATGAGACTATTCATAATGATAATAACACTAAATTGTCAGAATCTGTTAATGAGCAACTTTACAAAGCCTTCATCACTGGGTGATGTCTTTAGCTGCGAGCTAGACAAATTTTTAGAGAATGATAAAAACACAGTCTTGCTTTGAGAAAGGACAGCAGACCAAATGATGAGAAGAAGGGTTTTTTTACCATTACACTGGAATTATTATTGCAAATTCAATTTGATCTTCCTATATGCTCATGCCATTAGAGGTGTAACTCCTCATTTCTATTCTGTTTCAAACATTCACACAAAGGAAAGAGTTGAAGAACTGAAGTTCCCTAAACATCCTTAGTAGTAGTCTTCAGATCCCAGAGGGGAAAAAAAAATCATACACCAAAATCTCCCCCAAAAACAGATGTTCTTGTCACAGTTCCTTATTATCAGCTTCATATTCTAGAAGATCTGTGCAGCAACCAAATCCCAGAACCAAAAATGCTTCAAAATAAATGCTCTGACACCCACTGCCCAATCTGCTAGATTGTGACCTATGATCAGGTGAGTAACTGGTGCTTCCCAACACTTCCCAAGCATCATTGGAGGGGTACTTCGTTAGAAAGGTAGGTACACTTGGTTCAGCAAGCCAAAGCTCCGATTGTACTTGGAAGCAAACGGAAGACAGTAAAGGCCCTGAGGCACTGGCAAGGGACACCAGCTACAGCTCCAGAATTGCCAGGCAATAAGGCAGTCTAGATTTGAAATGATATAGATACCAAAAATTATGCAAGAAGAACGAACAGAGAAGCCTAGTTCCTCAGCTACCATTTGGAACAGCAGATAATAAAAAGCAAACTCTCTTCAAAGTATTGAAAATATTGCTTCTGCGCTTTGTGACAAATGCTTACCTGCAACACTTATGAAGGATTCCAGCAGAGAGCAAGTGAAAAGCAAACATTAATTCTATCTTTTAGAAGGTGGTGACTCTTTTGCTTTGTTTTGGAAGGCAGAACAGAATGGAAACCCTTGGATGACTAAAGTGGGGTATGCCTGGACATTTGGGGAAAGCATGAATTGACTGGTAGGATAACAGAAAAAGAGAACTGCAGCTGCTTGCCCCTCATTAATACATCTATTCTGAAGTACAATCTTTGGCTGCATGGCTGTGTAACTCTCCCATGATCAGTGGCTACATTACCACTAGCTGCTAGAAAGGGTAAGCTAGAATGAGCCAGTGCTGGCTAAAGGAAGCAGGACATTTATAATAATACTTATTTTAAATAATTTTCAATGTATCTTTCAATAAAATAATAATAGTATTTATAAGTATACATGATCAGTGGCTACATTACCACTAGCTGCTAGAAAGGGTAAGCTAGAATGAGCCAGTGCTGGCTAAAGGAAGCAGGACATTTATAATAATACTTATTTTAAATAATTTTCAATATATCTTTCAATAAAATAATAATAGTATTTATAAGTATAGCCAACATAAATTTCAGTTTGAAGTTCAAATGCAACAGAATCAATATCTAGCAGGCAGATTTTCTGTTCAGGTATGAAAATCATTATTTCTACTATGGTACTTGATGTGGAAATGTCCATAAGTAATAAGTGTAATTCCTTGAGTTTTTTAAAATGGAGAAATGCATGATATGAAGATTGAACACTCCTTTTCTAAGAAAAGATTCCTTATGCATGCAAAAACCTCCCAGAAACAAGAAAATCCCCTTTACTAAATCATTTATTTCACAATTTTTATCATGCATTTTGTCAGATTTTATTTCTTTAATAAAACGTGATTTTCTGAAGTGTTAGCATTCTTTCACAGATAAAGCAGCTAAATTGTTTTCAGATAAATTTTGTTTGCCAGATCCATGTTGTTAGGTCTGGTAATTAAGATGTAGTGCATATAAACTCTTTTTGAAAGCCTTTTGCTTTGCCATATGTATTTTTATGTAAGAACTACATTTTTGATCAAATAGTTGATGACAAATTATTTGCCATGATTTTTATAAAAGTGAATGAATTATATGATAAAGCTAGTATTGTGTATGTGTGAAGAATGTTAAGACTGCTCAAAACAAACTTTTAGCACAGTATAAAAGTCACTGAAAATCTTGTACTCAAGATTTTTGATAAACTTAAAAATGCTAATAAGGCAAATGTAGTATAGAAGACAACACTTTATAATAGCCAGAAAACATCTTTAGCTTCTTTTTAATGTGAATGCATAAAGATAAAAATCTGTATTTTTACTGAGAGACAAGACCTCACCAGTTCCTAACATTCAAAGGTGTCCTCTGATGGTGAGTCTCATTTTTCAAAGATATGGAAAAAATAGCATGCAAACTTTATTACCCCTACCCTTACTATATAACCTTCAAAACCAAATAATGAATTATAGATAGTCTATTCTATTGCGTTATGTGATATATGATCTGGGAAATTACTGAAAAGGAAATATTCTTTTCCATTTCCCTGTGGAAAGAGCAGTGTTTCCTAAAGTTAATATTAGCCCTGATAACTACAAACAAGGACACAATGTCAAAGTTCAAAATATTTGATTTTACTACTTTATGTACTTTAATACATTTCCAAACGTTCCTAATGAAATTTCATTACTGTTTTGAAAAGTCAATAGATAGTTCACCTTTCATTACGAAGAAGTGAGGAACTAACAAAATATTTTGATATTTTGATGGCTTTGGGCATAAGTGACTACAGACCTACAACAAAGAAATAGATCTTAAAAGTCTCCTCATAAAGCTCAGTTTTCTTGAGCAAATTCTGTATTCAATAGCATATTTTGTCTATCATAACCATATGGGACAAAAAACATCAGATAAAACTTGTGGAAACAGGGTAATCTTATCTGCAGTTGTTGTTTTGTATAATATATTAGTGTTATTTAAATACTTTTCACATCTATGTATTTCAGTGGTGAAACAATTTGTACAAGGTCTGTAAAGTCAAAGGTTTATAGAGTTCTTTAAATGCATTATATATATGTGAGCATATGATATATAGAGAGAGGTTATATACAGAAAATTTCACTTCCAAAAGGTGCTTCTGGAAAATAAAGCATTCGTCTGTAAAAGACATATCCAAATTAGTCATTCAGAAAATCACATGAGGAATAAGTACCTACAACACTACTCATTTGTTCCTCGTTTTTTATCTCACTCTAGCCAGATGCTGAACGTCGCGTAATGTCTGAAGAACAAAGCAGGAGGGAGTTCCTTTTTAAGTTTTGAGGAATTTTCAACTTTTCTAAGCTCTAATTTTGAAGGAAAGTTGTCTCTCTTCTCAGTTCTTTTATATGGTTCTGAGGCATTTGCTGTGCTGCTCTGATCCTATCAGCAGCTCTTTGGAGCCAGAGGATCTCTAATGTTTGCAGAAATTCTCATCCAGATTCAGCCTACCTTGAATTATTCAAGACATTCTGGAAAAAGTAGACTTGACACTACATTTCAAACCCTTCACTCATACACACCTTATTGAACTTGCAGTGTGAGTGAAAGTGCAATAAAACATTATAATCTCCATATATGGAAAGCATTTACTATTTTAAATAGATTTTACATACCGTATATTTTGTTCTTTATATAACATTTCACTACCAGACTACCAAGCACTAAAAGCAAGGCCTGGAGCATTAAGATGTTTAATCAAGAAAAGTCTGAAATACAAAATCATATTAGTGATTTTCATTTTAGTTACAAAAATCAGAATAAATCAAAACAACTAAAGATAGTAGGCTTCATTTAATTTTCTATTTTTAGAAGGCAAGGTTTTTCAGGATAAATTCTACACCGAGGATAAGGTTCATTCAAGAGATACTGTTCATTTTTGTTTTGTAGAGGTATTTTCTTATTGACTTAGTCTTCCGTTTACTCCCATGATGGATGAAACGGTCATCCCCTAAGGTAAGGGACAAGAGGACACTCCAGTGTGGGTACATCTCGGTTGTTTTGGGGAACAAATTATTTAGCTTCCATGTGCAACTTCTTTAGATAGTACTAAAGCTTTTTATTAGACAAAAGAAATAATATTTTACCTTCTTCATGATAAAACTCTAATGTTATGTATTAAATTCAGAAGATACCTATGCTACACACCTTTCTGTTCCAACAGGCTTTGAGTAGCCTCTATGACACAAAACACAGTGAGTGCTTTTGGAAAGCTTAAGGGTGGTTAGAACTATCTTGTTACTGTGCCCATCAACACAAGTCCTTCACCTTTTCTTGAAATAGTTCTGAATCCTCTTCACAAATTCTCTCTGCCTGAAAATAACCACTCATAGGAGACTTTCAGCATGAAAGGCCATTATTAGATATATCAGTCAGTTTAACTCAGTTAAAAAAACAAAAATGTAGTTCTGAGCACCATAAAAGTTCTTGAATCCATCTATTATTTTCTACAAGTCTCTTTTCCTATCCTGTTTTTTCTGCACTTATGTAATAGATACAATAAGCATAATGAATAGCTGTATATAAGGCATAAATAAAGTTATTTAAAAAGTTTAAAAATTCTATACAATGTTAAAAATATTGCCCAGAAAATGAAGTTATGGACTAGAGGTGAAGATTGTTCTATTACTAACAGCATTTTCATGTATTATTTGTGAGCTGTGGAGGACTTCAATATCACTTCCTAGTCTTATTGACTACAGAAAATCTGGGAAATGACAGTCAGAATGATCTTCTATCTGGCAGAATGCCGTACACTTTTTTGGCCCATAGTGTCATATCAAGAATACCTACATTCCCCTTGCTGTCCTGTGACCCAAGATATCAGGTCATTACAAGACCTAGCTGTCTACTGAACGCTAGGTGAATAATTTTTAACAAGTCAATGTGGAAGTTTTTCTTGAGAATCTCTTCAAAACAGAGAAAATATCTAATGAAAAGTCAGCACTTCACAGACTAATTCGGTAGCCCTGGATATTTTCTGTTTCCAACTCCAGTCTTACAGTTTTAAGCGTGTATCAAGGCTTGCAGTATGCAGGAAGCCGTGCCAAGACTTGACATGTTATCTGATAGGAAACATGCTGTCAGACAGACTCACAAAAGAAAAATCTATCAGTGTTTACTGAATACAATTACACTGCTTCTACCTTTAGGAAATCTGAAGAAATCAGATTTTAAGATGCTGGGAGAATATACTGCTGGATCTATCACTGTATATCAGTCCTTTCTCATATACATTTCCCAGGCATCATTACTACTTTGTGCTGGAAGTCAAAGGATTATGGCCTAGGTGGGTCTTTGGTGTGATTCAGCAAAGCCATTCCCACGAGTAGGTGGCAGCTGTGAAGCTTAACATTTGTTTGTAATGATCCTGTAATACCGAATGTCCTAGGGGCAGCAGGAAAGAAGCTAGTGAAAAATGGAACAAGTCACAGTGTGAGGCACTTCAGTACTGTCTTTACCAACTACTGGATTATCTTTTAAAGGTTTGAAAAATACAAAGTCTTTGAAAAAATCACTACTAAAATTGATGTTCTCTTGTAAGTTGTTCTAGAAAAGCATTTTATCTGTAACTGACTTTATGTAACTTGCTGTGCCCAGAAAAGCACTGAACAGGATATAACAGGTACAAATGGAGCAATACAATGTGCTTTCAGCCCTATTATTTGGGGAGAAATAGAAACCCCTATGTACATGATACATTTCAGTTGGCTGGCACATCGCTGTGACCCGTTTGTGATATGTCTCTTTTACAAACACTGCAGTCAGTTTCGGCAAGATGCTGAAAGCAGGTATACCTCTTCAATAGGGTCTGCTTTATCTGTTGGAGGGTTTTTTTGAGAAGTGAGATTTATACTTTCTAACAAATTAATTTAGTGTGTAATATTCTGTTTACTTTCCTGCAAATGAGTCTGACTGAAAAACTGACTATAATGTTGGATAGAGCGTGGTGCTAATAATGCCAAGGTCGCAGGTTTGATCTCTGTATGGGCCACTCATTTGAGGGCTGAACTAGATGATCTCCAGAAGTCCCTTCCAACCTTACCAATTCTATCATTCTATATCAAATGGACTGAAATGGTGGCACCTAGGCTTCATCCCAAGTTCACTTCCTCTTTCAAAGAGAAATTCCATTTTTTGTCTTCTGCTTTATCCATTTGGAGGACTGCAGAATGCTGTGGAATTTAAACCCAAAACTCGCTGCAATAGCAAAGAGCTAAGAAGCACTTTAAGTCAGCCTGCACTGTGCATTTTAAGCAAGAGTGACTGTCTCTGCAATCTGTAGTGTAAACGTACCCCAGTGGTGTACTGAGCAAGGCTGAGAGATGGAGATAGTCACTCTTATTAGAAGCTGCAAACTTTCACAAGAAGTTTGAGTTACCATGAACTGACGATAAATACTTTTTCTTTCTTGTTAGATTGAAGTAAAAGAGTTTATGATAGAAGGGGATGCCAGGCACAGTTTCCAAAAGCTCCACTGAAGATCATCCAATTGTCCGTTGTTGCAATGCGGTACCATTTGCATTCCAAGAAACACTGACTGACTTCTTGTCTGTACCTTCTTTCATTTTTAGTGGCTACAGTACACCTACTAGGTGGAGGGAGAGAAACTATCCTTGCCATTTTCCCTAAATTTCTTAACCATACATCCAGAAAGCAAATAACCAAAAAAAATTAAACTGAGAGTATTTCTTGTGCAAATTGGAAATATAAACACTGAATTACAGGCAGAAAACAAATAAACAAAAAAAGAATGGCAAAATAACAAAGTCTTTTATTTTACCTGTATTTTCCATGGTAAGAACACAATATGTCTTAACTGAGTGAGAGTAAAATTAGAATAACTGTCTCATAATTATTGAATCAAACAGGTATACTTATTATTAAATCAATAAAGAAAATATAATGCAAACAACAAGATAGAGAAATATTTGTGAACCGGTAGAAAGACTAGTCAAAACTATAAAAGTGAACCAATATTCAGGTAGAGACTTCTAATGATTAATGTTTTCCAGAAGGATTTTCTCAAGTAGATATTTCTCTAGAACAGAAAGTGACTGTGCTATGTGAGAGTCCAGTTTGAATAGTAGCAGTTTGTCAGACTTGCATTCAATGGGTTGAATGTTCTTGTTTATTCATCCTAAAAAGAATGCAGTGAATGCATGCCAGGTTGAACAAAGTTTACTTACACAGATGAAGAATGCTTTCAAAGGCAACATATTCTTCACATAGGGTATAGCATGACTATTTGTGTCCGGCTACGAAAACATTTCCACATAGAATGGAAAAAAAATAATCAGTGAGGAATAAGGAAATGTCCCTTCTTGGCTGTCCAAAATTACTTAGAACAATGTGATTATACTAACTCCTCAACTAACCTCTCATGTCTCAGTGTCTTTTAAACAGATATAGCTGTGGGACTCTGTTGTTTTATGTACTCCAGGAGCACTCCGATCACAGTATGATTTGGGTTACAAAGTCAAGTACATGTTTTATCCACAGATTTAAGACCTATCAAAGGTTTTCATATTTTTCCACAGTTTTCTTAAAACCAGATTTTATAATTTCTGATTACAGAAATACCAAAGGAATCAAAAAAAGGCAACAAAAAGCTTTCAAAACCAAAAGCTTGTCTGAAACACAAATAAGAACATGTGGCTACTAGTCGATTCAGCTGAGCCTGAAGACTCCTCAGAGTTTACTTCACAGTAAATATGTAAATGTGACTGAAGAGTGTTATCTTTTCTCAAAGTTATTGAACTTTGAACTAATTATAAACAATTAAGAGCATATTGCTGTAACATTAGTATAAAAAACTATAGTAAACTGATCTGTTAAGAAGCAGAGTTTTATGTTGCATGGCTGAATTTATGAATGATGGTGCAAAGATAAAAATTTAGCATTTAACACGTTATTTGACAAAGGATTATTGAATTATATTTTTTTAAGGAACAGGAATATTGCATTATTTTATTAATATTCCTTAAATATAAGTCTGAAATGACAACATTATTTGCAGACACAGATTACTCTGTGCAGATTCCCTGGATTCCCTTGCTCTAATATGAATGAATTGGAAGATTATCCCGCAAATATATTTCTGCTTTAGGTAACTAAATGCCTGGTGGGCATTTCCATAGCGTAGCTAGTTTTCACAACAGATTAGGAAGAGGTTAAATTGATACAACCCCTATACCTGACACCACAGTAATCAGAGCACTTCATTTTAGCTTGAATATTAGAGGATTTATCTTACTCTCAGCAACAGAAAAACTCTGTTTTAGGTTGGACTAACTTCAGATTTTACATTAGATAAGGAAAAGGAAAAGAAAAATCCATTATTGGAAGGAAGGATTTCTCAAATCTAATAAAAGAAGAAAGCTTGTAAATATTTACCACATCATGCTTAACATGAAATAGACCTAAATTCCTTTCACATTTTTGTTTCTCTGGTCCCTTTTCTCTACCTCCCATTTCAAAATAGCTTAAAGTCCATCTTCTGTCCTCAGGAAAGTTAGCTCACTCGTGAATTTATATATAGACTTCCAAAGCAGCAATATATACTATACAGGTGTCACAAATATCAACTGAAAAGCCATTTAAAATAAGACTTCTTTATCTCTTAATCAAAGCCTAGTTTATTCTGTCAAGCTTTCATAATTATCTGCAATTTTTATTCATTCAGGGAGATTAAGCCCCTTCAGCAAAACTCAGGGCTACAGAACCCAAAACAGTATTTAGATTTATCTCGTTGTTAAAAAAAGAAATGCTAAATTATTAATTTCTTACACAGAACTAATTAGAATGCCTTCTATAGTCAGAAGGAAAAAAAAAAAGGAGCAAGCGAGAGAGAGAGAGAGAGAGAATATTTTCTTGTATTTTGCTGAAATGCTCTCACTAGCATTTTCCCATTTACAGATTGCTGGTACAAAATAAGATATTCTGCATTTCATGACAAACATATAGGGACATTTAATGACAGGCAGAAAAAAAAAACACATTTGGAGAAGTAAAACTTTTTTTTTTTTTTTTTTTTTTTTTGCCAGCAAGAACTTTGCTTATCTGACTCTCCAAATACTAGTCTTGTCTTGTGCTTAGTTTATTCATCCAGTGCATGAGAGGACTGAAGATCCTTCTCTGCCTGAGGGATTTAAACCTTTTTCGTCTAAACTAGAACTGGTTGTACATAAATGCAAAATGTATTAAAATAGAAAATGGCATAATAAAGAAAATTATTCTTGCAAAAAAAAAAAAATCCCCTTAGATAGCTTAAAGTTGTACAGACATTTTTCCAAGTCTTTATCAAAATGCTATAAAATGTTTATATCAGGTATGAATTTCCTCAAAAATATCACAAGCACTTTTATAAAAAAGATATTTTTGTTATACTCGTTCAGATTTGTAATTGCTTTGCTTATATTTTACAGGATATATTTTAAAGTAATTTGCATAAGCTATGTGGTATTTTTATGAGTTTGGCATAACAGAGTCCGAAATATCCTTTTATCTGGCGAAAGAATACAAAGGTTCTTTATTACTGTTGAAATAGAGCTAGGCAAATATAACCTATGTTTATTCCCTGCCTTTTTTTGGAAAGTCAAGGCATCAAGGAACCTGAGAGATTTTTTTTCCCCCTAATGCAAACAAAAATATCTGTGGGATATCATATTTTATCATTCCCAGTCAGATGGAAGAATAAATATCACAGGAATAAAACTGCCATGTTTACCCAGCACCTTGGGCTTGGGCAGGTGCTTCTCTTTCACAAACAGAGTCTGTATGTTGTACATGCTCAACTAGAACAGAAAAAAAAATAGAAAGATAATTAAATTTATTAGGGCTCCTTATTTTTCTCAAGCAATTTTTCATTGCCTTGTATTTCCATCATCAGAATTATTCATTAGGGACATTCATTTCTTCATATTCAAAAGAAACTCCATATCTCCATGGCATATCTTTGATTGCTGAGGTATTAAATATAAATATACTACGTAATACTGAACAAAACTCAAAATAGCCTGTTTCTGAAGAATCCCTTACCTACTAGACTACTAGGCTTTGCATGTTTTTATTTATATAGTTTCCATCTATCCCAGTTAATCATGGGGGTTTTGTATGTACATGTATATATATACGGGCACAGTTGCAAAAGGTGGAAGTTGTTCCCCATTCCCTTGTCCCCTGTCCAGATTAATATAGGAAGCAAGATACTGACTTTGAATCTGGTAAACTGACTTTACCTCCCAATTCTTAGGCGTGAATAGTGGTGTAAACACCTCTCTGTCTTTTCTAAGAGCAGTCTTTGGAAGAAAAAAATCTCTTAGTGAAGTCTGTGTGTGAAGAGCGATTGTAGATTTTGGATTTCAAGAAAAAAGAGAAAAGTCCCACAAACCTCAGCCAAATCTATAGGATATGAGGAAAGGTGAGATTACAGTACTCAGCAGTTAGCTAGCCCACTGACTCCTTCCAAAACACCATTTTTGGCATGTTAGTTCTTTAAGGCCTATTAAACAGCTCACTCTGGTACTGCATGGAGAAGGCAGGCAACAGACACAGGTATTAGTGCCTTCCTTCCCGAACAGGCTAGGAAATCCCTGGGTAAGAAAGAAGGAAGCAGAGAAAAACTTCCTCCTAAAATTTTGACTTGTATATATATATTTTAAATAACCTATATAAATATTATTTACTTATCATGCATAGCAATAGCAAGGCTATGGAAAAACACACTTACCAAACTACTATTCATTTTTCATTACGGGATTTAGGACCTGGAGAGGCTACTTTTCTGTTCTTGCTCTCCTTACACTCTGTTCTCTGCCACAACTTTCCTCCTTCTTTCAATGACACAACTTAAACATAACCCTCTGCAGCTTCAGGTAAGTAAAGTATGGTTCTACAGCAAACAACTTTTCTATATTTAAAAGCATGATACTCTTTTAAAGCATGTGATCCCCTGGTCTTTCAAATTGAGAAAATAACCTCTAATACATGACAGAGGAGATTCACAGCTTCTCATCACCACAGGCTACAGCTTTGCATTCAGACCACAAAAAATTCTGAAGTGTTAGATATTTCTTTATTAAAAAGAGAATTTGTAGAAGCTGTTTATACTTTGGTACTTTGTTCAGCTTTTTTGAATCCCTTACATGTGAGCTTATCATCATTAAAGTTCCTGACTGTAAAATAGCCCCAAAGTATTTTCAAAGGTTATATTGCACATGCAAAAGAGTTCAACAATCCCATGTGAAAGTCAACCGTGCTATGGTATGATATAAAAATATTAACATTCATGTGAATTGAACTACATATCTCATAGATGGCTTTTCTGCTGCCTGAGCAGTAAATAATATGCTATGCTATCGCTTATCTAAAAAGAAAAAAAAGCTATCTATGCTTTCTGTGTATGCAT
Source organism: Rhea pennata (assembly GCF_028389875.1). Classification (NCBI taxonomy): domain Eukaryota; kingdom Metazoa; phylum Chordata; class Aves; order Rheiformes; family Rheidae; genus Rhea; species Rhea pennata. The sequence goes on along the minus strand of NC_084663.1, from coordinate 140,457,551 downwards.
TTCTATTCATTCTCTCTGGACAATCATAAATTATAAGTATCAGTGATACTATCTTGCTGTACTGCTAACTTTAAAGTGTTAGGCATACTCTGATTTTTCAGAGATGTGAAAAATAAGTTTTACCGTGGAAATGTTGTATCTATTTTCTCTTTCCAATTTCCTATTTTTCATTTTGTATTATGCACTGTGATGCCCCAAAGGAGCTGTAGCATGGATGCTGACAAGACATTGCCCACTGGGGTACCCTCCCTACATAATTCAGCAGAGCCCTATGGGAGAAAAATATATTTTTAACCCTTGTGAATTAAGGAGCTAAGAGAATTCAGGCACCTAGACAAGAATAAAGAAAAACATTTTTATTTCCCATATCCAAATCCCAGTTCTCCTCCTGCAAGAGAAACAAAGTAACAAATACTGTACGAAATCCCAACCTTACTATTATAAGAGATCTTTGCTTCATATATATGGCATAAGAACATATTTCCTCATTTTTCTCAGAATTTCATTCATACAAACGAGAGGTTTCCAAACTGTTTCTCCCAAAGTCATAATAAATTTGCTTCATGAGACACATTAAATAGTATTTCTTGCATTATCTTTAACTAAAGTTCCATAACGCTGGTACATAGCTTCCCAGGATGAAATTTTGAATATTGATTGTTTTCTGTTAATTTAAGATCGTAACCGTTTCTGTAGACCAACAAATAGTATATATATTACTTCCTATATTCATATTCCACTATTTTTTCAACTAATAGCTTTTATTATTCAGAATTTTTCAATACTTTTAAACTAAGACTCAGAATCTTAGCTCATAGTTACAGCTAGCAGTGTATCAGTTCTATCCATGTAGGGAGCAATATGGGCTCATTCACTCTCCATTGAAATATTTTTCTCCTGATAATTTTCGTTTTATTTCCATCACAATAGAGCAGAATTTCAGATTCAACATTAAATTTATCAATCTATCTGCTATATAGAAAAATCAGTGTGGTTTCTGTACTCTATGCTCTCTGAAAAATCAGTTATTTTGATATTATTGCAATGAGAATTTTACTCCATCACTCAGTTTCAGTTTCATTTAATCAAGTGGTTTCTTTTCCCTTTTTTTTTCCCCCTTTTTTTTTTAAAAAAAATCATAAAGCCAGCATTCCTAAATTTTAAACTGGTTCATAAATTTGTACCAGTAAAGAAAGTGTCTCTGGAAAAAAAGTCTCTTCTTTAGTTGAGGTAGGGACCTGGTGATGCCTAGATCACAAGAGAGACACTGCACAAGCACTTTACAAACATACACACCAGCCATTTGCTAGAATGAAGATTTTTCTTCCATTCATTCTTTTCATTATTTAGGGGTTATGGACATTACTCAGAACAAAACTTGATTAGTTTCCCTAATGGTCCATTCCCATATTTCTTGACAATATGAAAACTGGAAAAGATTTTTTTTCCTTCCAAGAAATATAAAGGAATGCAGACTTACACACAGAAATGTTATACCTTTCCCTGTCACTCTATTCAGCAGTTTTGCATACGGTCTTTAACAACCTCAGATTAGCTATGTGGTATTATATTAAACTAATTCCTGCATATTAAACCTTAATTCTGGAGAGAAACATTTGATAATATAACACAATATATATAATATACAACATACAATATACAATAACAGTATACAATACATAACACAATACAGATTTTTTGATTTCAAAGGGCAGGGGAGTCTCCAATATGTTTTATGATCATTAATCCTGTATGTGTTGAACCATTACATCAAGAAAAATCAACCTTTGATCCAAAATTTCTGTTGAAATATTGGCTAATATTGGCTATTTTTCAACAAAATATTGTTGAAATATTCTGTTGAAATTGCTTATGCAATATCAAATTTGTGTTAACTCCATATCAACTGTAGGAGGACAGACACCTGATTTGGCATAAAGTTAAAATGTCATGAACAAATAACAGTCGATCTTGCATGAAGTCAGATAGTACAGTGATAACCCACCAGAAAATTCTGAACAAATCTGACCTAGCAGAGTGCATTTATATTAGAACAGAATTTTGTATCATACTACTACGACACTTTTAATCCAGAATGGGAAGTTTTAAAACAAGATTTATTGTATAATCTTCTCAAGAAGTTAAGCACAAATTTATCTTCAGAATCAAATAATTTTACAAATTATTTTTGTAAGCATCTATGTGCAGCTTTCCTGGACAGCAGCTAATGAGGTTCTTTTGTTTGCTCTGTGGGAATTAGGGCTCAAAATTACAAGGACTTAGCCTAAGAGGGGAGAGAATAAGATTAGAAAACTTACATCTTTAAAAACTATCCCTTTTCTTCACAAATAAAACCAAACCTTTCCACTACTACTACGAAAAAAGCAATTTGTGGAGAAGTAATAGTTTCAGATTTATGAAAAAACCTTCCCTATCTAACAACAGAAATAAAATAATTTTTATTCATTTGCTATTTATTAGAGCACTTTCATACAGCTGGTCCTTTGCATCAAATATATGAAAAAAATCAAATTTCTCTCTTTAAGATTAAAGGTATAAGCTGAATTAGAAGAAGCATTATCATTGCTTCTCATTTTCTAGTCTAGAAGAAATTCTCTTCAGATTTCTGGAACTCTTAGCCATTCACTCATGTAAAAACAACCACAACAGTGTAGAACCTGTTGAGCTCTTAAAACGCAGTTGTAATCAAACCCAAGCCATATTTGGTGAGATAAATAGTGATTACTGTACATGTCTTCATACATCTCTATATTATAAATTAGATTGTAAACATATGAAAGTTATTTCATGTAAACACATGAAAGACCATCATGGTGGATATACATCAATTTATACATTAATATAAATAATATATATCAATATATTTATATATGATATAAACAAATATATATGAATAGGTAGATTATATTTGTCCTTTTATATTTATTACATATATTATTACAGAGAGTTTTCATTGTAGATAACATAATATGAGATTATTTCTGATCTGGTTCCACTATTGTATTTAAAAACATCCAGTGAAGCTAGAGATCTTTTTAAAATGATATAGACAAATAAAAATTTCTAGGGAGTTGCACAGAGAAGGAGAGTTGTCATTTAGATTTATTTATTTATAAATAAATCATTTAGATTTATTTAGATATTCCCTATATTTATATATTCTCTTTACCTATATCAACAAATACAGACAAAACAATCACAATTTCTTTCTGAAACAGAATTAAAAATGTGTCCTATGACATCTCCACATTGTGATACAACTGCTCAATTGAGCATGGAGTATTCATGCAACACAACTGTTTCTCCAGTGCAGGTTTTGCCTGTTCTGCCTTAAGGATGCAGTACCACAGTTACAGTCTGTCTCCTACTTATGGGGAGACACAAGAATGAATTACCAGTACTGCTTTTGAGAAAAAAATGTAACTTTAGTGTTGACATCGTATTTATCCCCTGTTGAGAAATAAAGTATCTGCATGTATTTCATGTATTGAAATGATGAATTATAACTGTTAAACAAAAATGTAATGTGTGTGTCACAGTCACCAAGTAGACAAATTACCATTATGCTATGCGAGTAATACTTTACAAACCCATTTGTCACACCAGAGAGGTGTCATATGCAATCTCATTCACTCTGCTTAATGTATGAAATGAAACTTCGATATTTTTCAGCAAATATAAACAATAACAACTGGCTTACGTTCCAGAACCAATAATGCATATTTTGCTTCCTTAAAAAGCAAACAAAACCTCAGTGTCTCTTGTGCAATTACAGTTACCAGCTTAGTCGAGCTCTCCTCATTTTACATAAATCCACAGTGATAGATCTTTTGCTGACATAAATCAACAAAGATTCGATCAGTTTAACTATAGCTACATTGACTTAAAATTGCTTTAACTTAGAGGACTTTCATCCAAGTCAGTATAACTTAAACTCTAATTTAGAGCAACGTGTGATGTGGCCACACCACACTGGAAGGTATGACTTCTGGTGTATAAGACATTTGCTATGATCCTTAGAGAAAGTAGGATAACAATTTCAACAAGTTCTTAGGACAAATGTTGAAGTATATATTTTCACACTGATGATGAAATATGGGTAAGGATTGGGTTTCGGGTCCAAGAAAGGGATCTAGAAAGATGATTCTTCAGCAAACGCTACTGCTGGAGATGCTTAAATCTCACCTGCAACTTCCTTGCTCTGAATATTAACTTCTAAGTCAAATGCCATCCATATGCAGCAGAGCTCCAGTATCTACCCTGGGCCCTCCCGACATCTAGAAAGAAGGACTAAATACAGACATCTATATCGCAGACTTACACATCAAACACTATTTGTCTAAATTCTCCTGTATTACTGATAGAGAAAAAATGGGATCAAGAAGAAAACTGATGTCTGATATTTCAACAGATGAATCTCACTGTCTATCTTACTGTCTCACATTCTGTCTGTGTCTGAGAGCTCAGTGAAGTAGACTTGTTCTGCACATAATGAATGCAAAGAGAATACATTTCTGTATTCAGTATGGAATATAATACAGCTATTCAGGAAAAAAAGAATAGTCTTTACATATATATATATATTTATATATATTTTTATATATATATATATATATATATAAAACAGACTTGTAGATATAACACTTATCTACATTTGTTTTCCTATTCAGGATATAAAGCACGACCTGCAACTTTCATGGCAGCTGGGGTCCCAAAGCCACAAGCATTATGCAATTAGAAGAGAAGATGAAGCTTGATACTAGAGGGCTGGATTCAGTTGCCATATCTATAGATGCTGAGTGCCATCTGAAAAGCCACAGGAAACCCCAAACCTCTGCACATGGCAGATATAACATAGAAACAATAGATTAGCAGCCTACTGGGAGGATACTGTAGTATCTAAAATGACAGTGGCTGCCAATGTTTAAGTAGAAATAGTTGTACTAAAGTGACTATAACTAGTATTTTCACAAAGACAGAGGCAGATTTGAGCTAGCACTTGGTTTTTTTGGATTGTTTTTCTTGCACTTGTTTTAAGGTTTTACATTGTTTTCTGACTTTTGCAGTTGAACTTCATAAATCTAAACAGGTTTCTAGCTAATATTTGTTGAAATAGTCTTTTTTTTTTTTAACTCAAGAATGGCACCTTGTATGCTACAATGCTGCTGCTCACTTTCCATAAAAAGCTGCTAGATTACCTTATGAATAGTGACTACCATGTCCATGTGATTCAGAGACAAAGCAAGAGAAGACTAACTGCCATGACAGTGGCCTTGAGAAAGACAAAAACAGCATAAAGACTACCTTCTACTCCTTGAGCAAACACAGTTGTGGAAAGAAATAACATTGCAAACAAAAGACAGCTATTGCAAAAAGCCTGCTTATTCCTAAGCCCTACTGACAAGAATGAGAGCTTTATCACAGAACTTCAGGGAAGCATAACCCTTGTGATATTACCAAGTCACCCAAATCAAAGTATTTTGGAGACTGCTACTATCCTATGGTGCAGGAACCATGCAAGAATTTGGTAATTTTAGATTACAAGAAATGCAAGAGATAATAATAATAATAAATAGTCCTCTCAACTTACCTCCCACCTGAGCTCTACTGAGATTAAAATGAAGGGCTAAATACAGATATCTAGATCCCAAATTTTCATACCAAGCTTATTTGCCCAGGTACCCTTTTATAATCAATAGACAAAAACTGATATGTAGAACAGAACTGAACAGATATTTTAGCAGATAAATCTCACCTAAGAAATCTTGTTATGCCTCTGGAGGCCTCAGTGCAATGGACTTAATGTGCACTAAGCAAACAGAAGTAGAGTGATCCGAGTGATCAGAAAAAAAAAAAATCATTTTGAGAAGAAAACTAGCACTTAGAAGTCCTGTCTATATAAAGTTCCAGAACAGGTCAGGCTAATAACCAGATAGAGGCTAGGAAGAGAGAATTACCTATGCATAAAGAAAGGTCGTTCTCTCATTACTCCTCCATGGAGGAGTTACTGTGAATGTGTAAACAGGATAGAGAATGTATATGTCAAACAGAGAGAAAGAGAAATATTACTGTAGAAAGTTTCAGATGCAAAGAGCTCGCAACAGAAACTGAAAAATCATGTTTTGAGGCAGCTATGCTGTGAATCAACATGGTGGCATTCTGGATTACATACTGAGTTTATGTAAAAGCCAGCCACCCTCCTCCCCATATCGTTTCCAGTAGTTCCCAGCAATGTTGTGTTTTTGATATCTGATTTGCGACAACCTTAATGGAAGTAAAACCATTAAAAATAAATAAAATAAAATAAAATAAAATAAAATAAAATAAAATAATGGGAGCAATGTAGAAGAGTCATGAGTCACAATCCTTGGTAGTCCTTTTCTCCTTCCTGTAGCAAGTGATAGCAAAAAGAGATCCATCTCTTGCTGACAGTTTTGTGGTTTCATATTTTAAGTATGCCTTTCATCTTTGACTGTGTTTCCTCTCTAACAGTACTAAAAGCACAATTATTTAAGTCTTTTAATTCTTCTTCCATTCCTTTCTTTATACCTAGAAACACTTCTATGAACTGATCTTGTTTCCTATAACAGGAGAATAAAACAAGAGAGTTCATTCAAATCTGGGAATACACTGAAATGGTCTTTCATCTGCCTTCCTGTCTCAAAATGAAGTTCTTCTTATAAATAGTTTTTCTTATCTCTTTTTTTATACATATATATATTAAAAACAAATTTAATGTTTGATATATATTGATATATATCATACATATCTATCACATACACACACACACATATATTTATAAAGTCCCTTTAACTTTAATACATAATGTCCCTTTTCCTCTCCCACTGAGGAGAGGAATATGAAGATATGTCATTAAGAAGATATAGAACAATGAGCATTTTGGAGTTACTTTTTCTGGATTTAAATTTTCCAGGGTTCTCTTTTTGATCCAGAACAGGTAGTTTTACCCTACGCAAATTTGAAAAAGCATACCCAAAGATTACAGAAAGTCGTTTTGGCTTTTAACCTGTCCTTACTACTGCCTTAAAAGGAAAATATTTGGTGGCCTCAGTTAGATCTACTGCAGATAACTTGATCCTTAGTAAGACTTCAATTAATTAACTTTGTAACACTGACATGGTCAGGAGAAGTTAATAATGTTACATTTTTATTGGTTGTTATCTTAGTTTCTCTAAATGCTACTCAAAAAATATTTCAAGATGGTATATGAGTACTTTACTGTGCCGCAGAGTCAGCTGCTCTCTTCGGTCCTTGTTCTCTTTTTAGCGCCTCTGAGGAGATCCAAATTGAGATTTCAATACCAGTGAGCCAGAGCAGCTGTCTTGAACTCTCAATCCTTTGCTCAGAGCAGAAAGACTTCTCAGCAGACGCCTTCCAGTCGGAACTTTTCATTTCTGGCTGCAACAAAAAAGTATCTTTCTTGGGGTATTACCAAAACTGATACAACATGATGATATTTTTAATGAAAGACTATCAGCCTGTTTTCCTGAATAAATAGAAATTTGAAAGTATAAAATCAATAGCAATTTAAAAGAGTAGTTAAATCTGCATACGCTCTACTCTTTACCTGCTACACATTCAAACTTTCCTGGTTTATACCGATAACCAAATACAGCACGAAATATCTCTTTTTCCTGTGTATAGGTGAATAATAATTTTAGACTAGAAGTGACTGGAATATCATAGAAAACATGATACTCTGCACCATAATATTCACCCGAGGTGCTGGATTCTGTTTTTTTCCCCCCAAAGTTCTGTTTTAACATAGGCCGTTTTAGAAGTGATCTGAACACTACATTCCTCCCTAAGTATAGTTTAATTTGCTTCTATTCTCAATACATCATAAAGTTAGAAGGTGATTTTTTTTTCTGTATTGTCAAATAAAAATAACTATACAAATACAAACAATTATAGAGTAACTGCACATGTCAAACTCAGCTGTCTTTAAACTGCAGTCTACAAAAATGATAACTGCATTTTCAAGGGTAAAAATCCTGATCATAAAAAGCGCATACTATTAAAAAATAAAAAAAAAAGAAAGAAACCTCACCAAGGTAAAATGGAATTATATATAAATTCCACTTCTTTGCATGCAATAATTACAGAGCAGCAGATGTTCACACGTTAATGAACAAACAAAACCAGCAGGCAAGACAAATGGATCCTTACCGTCTTATGTTCTAAAGGCAACTGAATCGATTTTGTCTTAATAGAAAAAGATAAACAATAATAGTATTTTTAAAGACAGGTGGATGGAAATTTTCTGGTTACTAATAACACTGATTCATAAGATTTATTCAACACCACTTACATACTAACAGGAGATGACTGATTAAATGCTTATAGCTTATGTTTGGGTAAAGGCTTTGTACAACTTGCACAGAAGAGTCAAAAAGGAAGAGTTATTTATAGAAATTCTATGTAAAGAAAATAAGTTTTAGAAAGTTTTGTTACTTTGAAGCTGTAGGAGTGGGATTACCTAAACTATGAAAATGAATAAGAAAAATACTACCTTCCTGGAAAAGAGTGGTGAGGAGCAGGAAAGGACGGTAAAAGTCAACACACAGATGTTAGAAAGAGCAGTGAAATAAATTGCAACACAGGATTTAGCAAGAAGCTCCGACACTTTTCCTACTCGTGTGCATATGCATCATGTAATTCCTTCATAAATGTAACAGTTACATTTTAAAACCAGCTTTAGTCTAGGTGTAAACAATTTAATAATGTTTATGGAAAGGAACTTTGTTCCTCAAGCCTTATTTTATCAAGCTAAAGGAGCAACACTTTATTAGGTACTCTTGTAATACAGGCTTTATATGGCCTAGTAACCTCCTCCAAATCTAATCGACTTTAATTGTTTTTATTAACATGAACGACTATAGATAGTATTCCAGATAATGTCTTATTCATGTGTAGGGCCATGAAACTAATATTCTGATACTCAAAAAAGAAAGCTAATTTTCTAACCACTGGAATTTTATAAGAATTCATGAAAACTTCTCAATGCCTTCCTGAATATCACTCTGGAATAATCCAAAATATTTCTACAAACAATAATATGCAAAAAGCAAAAGATTATGAACAGTGAAAATAAACAGCAATAATAACATAACATTTTGAAACAAAATTTCCCCTGTAATACAAATACTCAGTCTGAAAACTCTTAAATTCTGTAGAAGATGGAAGTAGGATAAGGATTTATATTAAGATTAGGTTAGATTAGAATAAAGCAAAAATGAAAAGTTATGATGAGGTATATTCACTTCCTTATTTTAGTAGTAAGGATTACACAGAACAATATAATTTGATTATATATCTTACAGGAAAGTTGTCCTGTTCATTCAAGTTCACTCATAATTCATCAATGCAATCTTATTTCTTGTACATCTGCTGTGAGTTTTAAAGAATGTGGACACTGAAGTTAGTCACATATTGGTGAATCATTGCTGGTGGTTAGAAGAGCTCACTAAAAAAAAAAGCACCAGTTACAGCTGCGCAATCATCTGTGATTCTACTTCAAGACGCCTAATGTTCTTGGGTTTTTTGGTCTACTTTCCCCACCCAAACAAATAAATCACTACTCTAAAAACTCATGCAAAAAGATCACAGCTATTTGAATTTAAAACATGGGAAATAATGGCATTTGATATGCAGTAATAAGTTATTCTGGTTGTCTAGCACTGACAGCAAAAAACCCTAAACTCTTCCCAAAGTTACCTTTTGATGCCTTTAGCCAAACAGGGTGATAACTCTTCAGTAAATTCAATACTGATCTGTCGTATGGTACCCAACAGCAACAGAGGATTATGTTTCTTCTTTGGGTAACATGGTCTAAGGGTATAGATATGTAAACAGCAAGGTAACGTTTGGGGGATAAACTGAAGCAAATTGCACCACAGTAGCTTTGAAGAAAAGAGCATGCCTAGGTATTGACAAATTTCACTGAGTCATTCAAGGAATATATTTGCCAGTCTTATGAATGGCCTAAATCACTTCTAAAAAGTGCTTCATGCATTCCCAGCTTTTAAAAATTCTGCAGCTTGATTTGTCATGGGTTGACATACTAACGTACCCACGGCCTGAGGTCCATATTTGTAATGAAACACCAAGTCAGGTAAAGTTCATGCAATTGAGAGCTTCTTTGCTTCAAATATTTCATTTAGTGGTGGTTACTGGGAGAAGTGTAATGCCAGATTTTGTTGGTTTGGGTGCTTTACATAATATAGGAGATTTTAGGAAGTTCTTAAAGAAAGCTTACATAGTTATTCCAACTTGGGATTCCGAACATCTTTCCATCAGTCTTCCCTTAATAATCTTTTTTTTCCTGACAAACATCTTTAAATGAAAATCAAAGAAGGAAAGAAGTAGCAACATTTAATTTTTAACTGAAGAAGTAAAGAGTGATATAGATTTCCAAGGACTTTGATGTGTAACCTATTTCAAAGAAAAAACAAACATTTTTATGAATCTTAATCTTAAAAAATATCTGCCTAACATGAGTAAAAAGTAACATAAAGAAAACAATTTGTTCATTCTATCTGCAAACACTTAATGTTCATGTTTATATCTTAAGGCAGACGAGCAGTTTGTTGAATGTATTTGGAAGAAATATGATATGAAAGAGCTGTCAGTTGGAGGCTAAATAAACAGCACATAGAGATTAAATGTATGTGGAGGGGAGACAGAGAGAAGAGGGAATATTACTAGTTGTGCCCTGACAATAAACATTTGAGTTGGCTTCGCTCAGCTACCTGCCATTTCTGTAAGCCAACAATTTTCAAATGTTATAGTTTTCGAAAGATACTCTAGATATTCACATAATATACATGCAACTGCTTATTGATATCTAATTCTAATTAGATGTTATTTATAATTTCTTTCCTCTACCTGTAAATCCCAAGTTGTTCATGTTAACTTCATCTCCCACAGGAAAAAATAATTAACCCCTTTTCCAGATATCAAAATGCCCTAAGTTTTTGGCTTGTTATACATCCATAACCCTGCTTTACAATAAATAAATAACTAAATTAATTAATTAATTAATTCTCTTTTTATATTTCTCTGCTTGACAAGAACATGTGTTTCTCATCATCTGACTGATTTTCTTAGCTCCTTCACATGCCAGTCCTGGAACCACTTCCAACCTCCCTGAAGTTTGCAACAGCGATCACCAGTACTAACCTTTCCCACCTGCTGCAGCACATTTTTGCCTTGAGTAACAGTTCTCAAAGCTCTCAATTTGTAACCTCCTTCTTCTCTGTGATATTTACTCTCCTACATGTGAAACTTTGGTTAATTATTGCAAATAATGCAATAATTATTACAATTATTGTAAATTATTGCAAACAATGAGGAAAGTGTGATAAAACCATTTAAATCCAATTTTAGAAATTTTGATAAGAGGAGCTTCAGGCATATTTTGAGGGACGCAAAATAAAAACAAATGCTCATAGACATTAAAAAGAGTATTCTCATTTTCCCACCTCAGTGTCCTTATCTCTCACAGTACTGACCAGATCTCTCTTCTAGGCATAGGCCCAGCCCAGCTCCCTCCTTGTAAAGTGCTGCTGATTTTTAATTCCTGCCCCCAAACTTTAATGTCCTGCCAGTCCCAGCCATCTCTGCCCTCAATCCTCCACTCCTCTTGGTCTCCCTAGCAGGTCTCTCCTTAGAGACAATTCGTGCCATTTTCCTGACTCTGCCGGGAGCGACTTCACGCGGTGCCTCTGCTCCTCGCCCTGGTCAGGGTGGACACTTTCAAGACATTTCTAAGTTGTCCAAGGTTGTTGTTTACAACCCTGCGCTCCAACGTAGCAGTTTTTTGGCTGTTAACAAAGATATGTAGCTCATTAGTAGGGCATGCTAATCGATTAAAATAAATATAATTATTATGAATTAAGTATCCAAAAGTCAGGAACTGCAGATGTTAGTGTGCCAGTTCTCTCTTATATCAGACCCAGATTTTCAATAGTTGCATTAATTTAATGGCATTACACACATATAAGAACAGTGGTGAGATCTTCCTTACTGACCTACATTAACATTTTGCTGGGGTGAGACACTTATCTCTTTTCCTTTTCAAACTAGGAAAAATAATAATAAAAAAAGAAATTAAAAAAAAGAAAATCTATAAAGAATGGATCCTACACAAAATAGGTCAAATCTAGCAGCTGGAGAGAATTCACATGCAAAATGTAGGCTCTGGTCTCTCTGACCAGCTATTAGACCCTCTTTGTTTTGTTTCTTGAAGGAGCAGGCTAACAGAATAGAGATTGCATGTATCCTTGGATTGCAGTCTGCATTTCCTAGGTAAAGTCACATTCCAGCCTTGTGTCTCTACTTTTACAAGCAACCATTAGGCAATTTCCCACTCTAATGTCATTCTTCTTTTCCTGTCTGCCTTGCATCGAAGAAAGCTTCCTGATTAAGGTGCCGTCAGACCAACATAATTCTGCTATTGTTCTGATATATTTCCACCTATATTTTATAATGATAGAATGAAAACCAAGATATTCCTCAAAAAATATTCTGACAGCTGTATGCTAAATAATATCCATCCTGATACCTGCTGGAGGGAAAACACAGAAGGGCACAAGAAATCCAGGAGGTTTCCAGGGTGCATTGATGACAATTTCTTGGTACAGGTGATTAAGGGGTGATGAGAGGAGGTGCTGTGCTGGACCAGAATTACTTAGGGGTATGAAGGCAATCTTGGCTACAGACAGTGGAGTTCAAGACCCTGAGAGGAGAGGAAAAAAGTAAAAAGCAGGAGCACAGCCCTGGATCTCAGGAGAGCAGACTTTAGCCTCTTCAGGAACCTGTTTGGAAGAATCTTATGATGAGGATGAGGTCAGACTCTTCTCAGCGGTGCCAAGTGACGGGACAAGAAGTAACAGGCACAAACTGAAACAGAGGAAGTTCCACCTGAATATGAGGAAAAACTTCTTCACTGTGAGAGTGACAGAGCACTGGAACAGGTTGCGCAGAGAGGTTGTGGAGTCTCCTTCCTTAAAGATATTCAAAAGGTATCTGAACACATTTGTGGGAGATCTGCTCAAGGTGACCCTGAGCAAGGGGCTTAGACCAGATGATCTCCAGAGATGCCTTCTAACCCCAACATTTGTGTGATTCTGTAATATAAGCAGGTATGGGAAATATGGTATTACGTAACTGAACACATGAGCTTCATCAAAGACTGAATAATGTATCAGTTCTCATAGTACCCCTATTCATTTTAAATATAAATAATTACTTTGGGCAAAAACATATTGTCTCTCTGTCTCTCCCAGTTGTGCAGTACTAGTCATTTCCCAGCCATAAAGGAGCATTCATTAATAACGGTAATAGATTAAATACAGGAAAATGATAACCTTTGTTCTCAAATACTATGAGACAAAACATGTGGCAGTATTAATTTCTCTCTGAAAACCAGAACTCTTCACCTACCTAAATTTTCATGATTAAAATCTTAAATCTAAAGTTCCATTATTTTTTTAACTATTCAATAAGGAATTTGCATAATTAAGCACAAAACAAATTTAATTAAATCCTGAAGTTGATAATGAACCAGGCAATTATTTTTTTTTTCTGTTTTTTTCTTAACAGAAATATCTCTGCAATACAAATGTATCTATTTACTATCCTTTTTAATTTGTTTTGTTACCTTAAGGCTACTCAAGAATCTGCATCTATTTATGTGTGGGAAGAACCTGGACCAACTATTTGAACTGAAATAAGCATATGGTTTATGAACACTATTAGTTTACTTTGATAGACAAAACTTTTCAGAAGTTGACTGAAATGGACAGATACTTCACATGCCATCTTTTTGGCAGGAAATGACCCATACTTAAATTGTAAAGTACACGAAGTTGCACAGCAAGGAAGAATGACAGCTTCAATTTCTTGACAAAATAATTGTATTGATATTACACATGCTAGAAAAAACCCTCATAACATTTAATCAAAATTCTCTTCTTATTTTGATTAATTTATTAAAAAGATTTAAGGTTTTTAGTTCATAGACATGTAAAAAGCATTCAGTAGGATTGTTTAACATAGGATCTCAAAAGTTATAATGCATTGAAGTGATTTGCATCAAATATGTAATACATATTTCATTAACCAAGCTATAATTCCAGTGTTCCTTTCATGAAGAGAAAACGTGGAAGTCAAAGCTCTCTCACTTTTTTCTTTCTTTCTGGGAATAATTCTAGCTATCAGAGCTGTAACATTTAGCACAAGTAGACATAGAAAAGATGTTAGCTACCTATTTAATATTGTGATGATGCTACATGATTTCAAATTATATTCAGCCTTAATGCAATTGTAGATCTTTTCATATATGAAATATATGTGAGTCAAACATTTAAACATGTGACTCATATGGCATATGGATATTTCAGAGAAGTAGAACCTTACCATTCAAAAGGTATAGGACCGTATAACAAACTGACCTAAGCAGAGAAGAAAAAATCAGCTTCAACTGAAGAGCAATATTTCATGTACTCCTTATGATTTGTTTTTAGCATATCATATTTTTACTTCACCCATCTCTCTTTCCATTAGCAGTCTACAGAAGTACCTGCCTTTCAGTAATGTTATTCTAGTTCATGCCTAACCTTAATAAAAGCATTTACTCATTTAACTATCTGTGGAGTGCCTGGAGGATGACGTTATGGGAGAAGCTCTCATCAGCACAACTGGGTGCCTCTCTGAAGTGTCTGTACACTAATGCACACACCCTGGGGAACAAACATGAGGAATTAGAAGTCTACATGCAATTGCAGGCCTGCGATCTCATCGGGATCACAGAGACTCAACTGGAGTGCTGCTGTGAATGGATACAAGCTCTTTGGGGAGGACAGGCCAGGACAGCAAGGAGGGGGCATATTCCAACATGTAAGAGAGCAGCAGGAATGCATGGAGCTCTGCCCAGGCCAGTTGAAACCTTGTGAGTCAGGATTATAGGGAAGATCTACACTGCAACATTATCGTGGGGTCTGATATGGACTGCTTGATGAGAAGAAGTAGATGAAGCCATCTTTAGACAACTGGAAGAAGCCTCATGGTCACAGGCCCTTGCCCTTATAGCCCCTCCATACCTGTTAGAGGGAAAACAGTGAAGAGCACAAGAAATCCAGGAAGTTTCCAGAGTGAATTAATGACAACTTCTTGGCACAGGTGATTGAAGGGCTGATGAGAGGACGTGCTATGCTGGTCCAGAATCACTTAAGGATATGAAGGGCAGAGACAGCCTTGGCTACAGTGACCATGAGATGGTGGAGTTCAAGACCCTGAGAGGAGAGGAAAAAAGTAAAAAGCAGGAGCACAGCCCTGGATCTCAGGAAGGCAGGCTGTCAGGCCTTTTCAGGGACCTGTTTGAAATAATCCCATGGGATAGGGCCCTGGAGAGAAGAGAGGTCCAAGGAAATTATGATGATGATGATGATGATGATGAAAGATCATGGGCCAAATTCTCCTGGAAGCCATTTCCAAACATATGTATGACAAGAAGGTGATTGGGAATAGTCAGCATGGATGTATGATGGAGAAATTGTGCTTAACTATTCCGATAGCCTTTTGTGATGAGATGACTGGCTCGGTGAATGAGAGGAGAGCAGTGGATGGAAGGAGCGCAGCTTTGTAGAAAAGGCCCTTGGGGCCTGGTGGACAGTCTGTTGACCATGAGCCAACAATGTGCCCCTAAGGCAAAGAAGGCCAATGGTGTTCTGGTCTGCGTTTGGAAGAGTGATATCTGCAGGCTGAGGGAAATGATCCTTTCCCCCTACTCAGTTTTGTTGAGGCCACATCTGAGTGTTGGGTCCTCTGCTGGCCTTCCAGAAAGTCAAATGCATGGACACAAAGATAATTTTAGGACTGGAGCATCTATCATACAAGGAGAGAGTGAGAGAGCTGGAACTATTTAGCCTGAAGAAGAGAAAGCTGAGGGCCAGTCTTACCCATATGTGTAAATACCTGACGGTGGAAGTAAAGAAGATGGATCCAGACTCTTCTCAGTGGTGCCCAGTGATGGAAAAAGAGACAACTGACATCAAATTCTGCTTCAACATAAGAAAACTTTTTTACTCTAATGCTGATTAAACACTGAGATAAGTTGCCCAGAAGGACTGTGGATTCTTCACCCCTGGAGATATTCAAATCCCATCAGGGTTCAGTCTCAAGCAACCTGCTGTATGTGACTGTGCATTGATCAGGGGAGTTGGACTAGACGATCTCCAGAAGTACCTTCTGTAGTGATCCTAACTGGAAGATGGTTGCACACTGAGGATTTAGAGACCCACATTAACCTGAGTAGGCACAGGCCTGTACTGTGCTGTGCTGTACTCTGCTATGTGTGTGTATAGTTTGGCCTTCAAGCCTGAGCTGTGCTGCATGTATGCCTCAGCAACAGGATGAACTTAGCCAGCTATTTCTAACAGAGGAGCTTTTAGGCATCTCCCACTCAATACTGGTGGTTATGTCACCTAGGTGTCCTTGTCTTTATCTTAAAGTGTAGCAGCAAGTTCTCATGTGACTGTATTTCTGTTGGACAGTGGAAATGTTGAATAAAATTATTTTCTTCTAAGAATGTCATATAAGAGCTCTAAAGGCCAAAATTCTGGTGAACCTCTCCATGGATGGGATCTGCACTGCATGCCATGCCCTGATTGGAGGCCAATCTGATACTGTACAAGTTATGATTCCTAGTATCTGAGGGGAAGTAAGATTATCTTTTCTCCCTCTTGTGTTATCTCCAATAAACGGTATTTTAAGTAATGCCTTACTGAATCTGACACCTTACTGGTATCATAATGAACACTAGCCCCCGTACTAGTAGAGCAGAGAGATGAGGAAGAAATACAGCTCTTGGAGATGTTTAAAAAATTGGTAACTGAAGGTGTATTTATTAACAAGGAAGCTTCCCATAAGAGCTTCCCACTGCTGACGGGAGGAGAGGGCAGTGAGGCTGCAGAAAAGAAGTATATGGGGTTAAAACTTTTGCTGAATGGGAATGAGTGAAAGAAGTAATGCAACATGTGATTGGGCATTAGAAGAAAGAGCTTCAGCAGGTCAAAAGTATCAAGAGAGAATAACTATATTACTATTATCTAGGATCAGTTCAATAGATTTCTTACTAGTACGGTGTGCAAGCTGGAGAGGCTAGTCACATTTAGGCTGATGGCTTTAGTAATTGCTGCTCACATCTAGTACCTTGTACTAATATTAGCTGACATTGTGTACAGACGCATGGAAAGATGGACTAGCTATACTCACCAACGATGCTGGCAGCCATTTGCCAAACATCAAATGACCCCTGTCATTGCTTTCAAGAAAATCTGCACCAAATAAACGTGACTATAAACCAAACACTGCCAATATCAAAAACTGTTCATCAAGCTTACTTGAAATATGAGTAAATGTTTCCTAGGAAATCTCTAAAGAATTCTATTTTCATTCACTAGTTCTCTGCATGCACATAGAAGCATTTCATTTTCTCAGTGGGTATACAAATTAAAATCAAAGAATAATATCTGTTCTGGCGCACAGAACTGTGATAACTTTTTATGCAAACAGACCTATTAATATACATTGCTTTAAACAAAAGGATACCAAAATGAATTGAAAAATCTGAGAACAACCAGTTCTTCTGGCTTACAGATAGTACAGAGACAAAAATTCTTTTTCTTTCTTCCTTAGGGAAAATCTCATCAGACAAACATCAAAAATGGCCATGTGCAAAGACCATTTCGTTCACTATTGTCAACTAAGTAGGCATTATGAATACTCAATTCACACTTAAATAAATAAAAAAGATAATTACTAAATGGGCTATTCAGATGAAGCATTTAAATTATCCACAGACAATTCTCTTCTGAAGCTCATTCATCACCTGTCCAATTGTCCATATAATTTCCAGGATAAATCATGAAACTGTGGTCTGACCTCACTGTATGTACAGATGATACAAATCTTTTAGTTGCTTTGCAGCAAAAGGGGTCTAAGTTTGAAAATAGTTTGAAAGAGTCAATAGAGGAGGGAAGTTTTGTTTATTTTAAAGGATATATACATATATTAATTAAGAATGAAGTATTTCACCTTTTAGTTCAAAATTCCCATTAGAATGATAGGAATTAGTGCTACTAGTGCTAATTCTTCAATGTATGACATTCAGGCTCTGTGGGAGACAACATGAAAAGTAGTCTCTCAAGTGGATTAATAGACAACAGAGAAAGCAATAGCATATATAAACACAGGCCAACTGAGAGATTTGGAAAAATTTAAGACAAATATGTGTACTATATGAAATTAGGTAACAGCACTTAAACACCAATTTACCTAATAGTAGTTTCCATTTTTTGTAAGTTTTTCATAGTGGAGGCTATAATCAAGATCCTAAATTCATCAAGCTTAATTTTATATTTCTAAAGTTGCGAAGAGGACGCTTTTAAGAAGACATTTTCACTTGAATAGCTTTTTTTGCCTGTACTGCTGCTAACCGGTGTCTCTCAGACTCTATTGCCTATTTAATCAGTACAGAATTTACCTTGAGTCCATCACAAGACCATTTATTTTCCATTTGGTTCTACTCTGAGGACTCAGATGAGACCTAAATGTCCGTAGACCTTGTACTTGCCCTTTGAAAAGGATGAATTCACCTCCAATGAAAAATAAAGATCTCCATTAGAAAACCTTCTAGTATTAGAAGATATTATTCCTGAAATCACTACACAGGAATGAGCTGTTTGTATAGCCATTGCATAAAAGGTTTCCTAGACCTAATCCATTAAATGTTGCTGTGAAATAATTGTTTATATCAGTGTATGTAACTTTAGGTGCTCTCGTAGCCTCATAGAATGCAGCGTCCTAAAGTACAAAAGTAGCAAAAGTTATTCTTCAGTCCTACATTTTGTTCTATTTAGGCAGATCTTTGTGACTGCATGGTTTCCACATTACTAATACTCTGTAGTAAAAAGGAATCAAAAGACTAGTAGATATGATTATTTGGAAGCTTAAGTTCTTCAAAGTCATAACTCTTTATTCTTGGAGACATAATAGAAAAGGAGAAGGTATGAAGGCTCTATGTGACTGTGTTCACGATTATCATTTCTAATACTAGAAGCCTTTGACTTTTATTCCACAGGAAAAAAACGCTTTTCCTTTTTTGCTATCTATTTCTTCTTCTATTTGGAGTGCCATAAGGCAAACCAAACACTGCTAGCCCAGCGCTGAATGTAAATAGTTCAAATTTATTTCATTGTAAGGACAGAAAATAAAGGTGAAAACAATACAGGGATTTTAAACATGTAGAATATATTTGCCCCAAATTAAATCTACTTGGAATGCTAGCATACCTATCTTTCCGAAAAAAATTATCCTGTACTGACACACACAATGGGTCAATACATACAATTCAGCTAAGCCAGCCTGTCTTTTGGAGAGTATCTCTTCTAGGACCACTATGTCAGTGTTAATTCTAAGACACAGTGACATTTTGGGTGGGATTCATCTCTTTTAAGGTTTCACATCTAAGTCTGACTAGTCATCGAGATCTGCTACTTAAATATAGTGATCATCTTGTATCCCATTAGGCCCCCAGTTGTCACTCCATAAGTCCTCCTCAAAGTCCTGTACCAGATTATGCAGATGATCTCGAAACTGCAGAATATCTAATAAGTAACTAGATATCACCCCCAGGGTCCCTTTATCATCAAAGAAAATAAATAGTCATTCCTCATGGCAAGGGACATCAGTAAGTAAACAGAATGAATGGAAATGTAAGTACTTAGGGGGTTAGGTTTTGTTTGTTTGTTTGCTTGTTTTTCTATTGGATATAGAAAAAAACACATAACATTAGCTGAGATGTAGGTGTCTTCATTATAAACATCTGAGTATGGATGATCTGAATCCCATTCATTTTAATATTCTTTTGTAATTACCTTAAATACAGCCTACATGCAGATTATATGCTTGTCTACCGCATACCACCACTATATCAAGATCGTGGCCACCAGATCAAGAGAAGTTATTAACTCCCTCTACTGGGCACTGGTGAGGCTGCACCTGAAGGCTATGTTTGTTTTTTGGACCTCCCAAGCTAGAAAGGTGCATAGAAATTGGAGACTGTCCAGAGCTGAACTACTCAGGTGTTCATGATCTAGTTGGCATGACCTAGAAGGGAAGACCGAGAGAACTGGGCTTGTTTAATCTGGCAGAGAGGCAGCTAAGGCACGATCTAAGAGATGCTTACAACTATCTTGGTTAGGAAGTACCTTGGAAGGACAGTAGCAAAGTTACAGGACTAAACCCTTCTTGGCAGTGCTATGGGCATTATAGAGCAATGTCTGTATATTGCAGTTTGGGAGAAGAAAATTCACTAGGAGACCTGTGCAGCGCTAGAACAGCTTGCCCAGAGAGGCTATGAAATCTCCCTCTGTGCATGCTTTCAAGATTAGGCTGGATCAAGCCATGATGAATGACCTGAGCTGTTGTTGGCAATTGCCCACCTTCAGGTAGGGCACTGGATTAATAACCTACAGAGATCCTCTCTGATCAACGTTTCCATGACTCTGTGATTTTTAAAACTTAGGATACATTAATATTGCATAAGCTGAAATCAAATATATTAATTTATGTTTTGTGATCAGTCTTAACAGTGAACTTCTGGCCCCATAGGAATTCAGTAGGAATTTGTTCCTGACTTGTGGAGCTGAGTGACAACGTTAATTGTTACTAAGGAAGAGCAGAATTGTTACTAAGGAAGAGCAGAACAGTGCTTGAACTCATGATATGGAAAAGACAACCTCAGAGAAAAAACTGGAACCATTAATAATGGTCATAAAGACATCTTTTCTTTCTCATTCATACTTTGTTAAATGTCAGAGACAGATGTTATAAAATCTAAGAAATAAGACAGATATTAATAGATTTATTTGACATAGGTAAGTATCAATTCACTATCTAATCTGCAACCAAGCATTCCATTTTATGTATCTCATTGTTGATCCACTGTTGCAAATGTCACTCCTATGCTGGAAGAGTGAGTTTTCCCATTGAATTAAAAAAACATATATTAAAGTCTATTCTCAGTGCTCTGTTCTAAAATTATCAAAAATAACTGAAAGTTCAGATTTGACTGTAAAAGCATGCCATCACTCTATGCATAGAGTTATTAGTAGCATAATTCATTCAGTACCTGGAAAGTGTATGTTTAACATACAGCTAAAAATACCAAAAAATCATCCTCTGAAAATCTAAATATAGATTACTTCATTACCTGCAAATCAGTCTCAAAAATGGAGCAACATCTGAAATGCTAAATGAGAACCAAGTGACTGGTTAAGTGCTGTGCCATTTGCAATCACAAGGAATAACAATTACGGCACCAACTGCTAATCCTAAGAAATCAAAACACAGTTAAGCAGCCACTAAATTCTATTATAAAGTGTAATTATTATTATTAGACTTGTTTCAGAAAATGAAGAGATGGAAACATTATGCAAGTAGTTAACCTTTTTTAGTAGCTAGGGCATTTTTCTTTACTGTGTTACTAAATATATTCATCTTTAGAAAAAAAATCTAAGTTCTGAAAACACTAACTGGTTCTTTTCTTCAATATTTAATCAGAAATCTTGAGATGTTCATTTTTTTTCTTAAAGTGGATTAGATTGAAAGCAAAGATGTGTTAAGCAGGGAGAATGTGTAGCAATGCTTTGTAATCAACACAGTCTAGAGCTAAATATATTACATTAGTTACTGATATATATATTTCACTTATTTTTTTCAAATGTCCAACATATTGCAACACTACAGTGTGAAAGAATGACCATGATACGTGCTTTCATACTCACAAATTTGGGGATGATTTTATTAACCAGTCTGGAATCCCATTCACAAACCTTTTTTTTTTTTTTTTTTTTTTTTTTTTTTTTCCTTTTCCATATATGAAACTAAATAGTTGTAAAGATGAATAAAAGGGTGGATGCCACAGTTATGATGTTCTATAAATCATGCCCTGGGACTCAGGCATACTTCTTTTCCTGACTAAGCAGTTTTGATTCCTTTGATTCCTTACATGTTGCTGCTATTTTATCTTCCAGTTAGTTTTCTATCCAGAAAGCTGTCTATCCACTTACTTGTGTTTGACTATAACCCTCTCCACATAGATTGCTGAAATACTGTTAGATAATTAAAATTTTAGCCATATATTTTATCTCCCACATTGACTGTAGAAATAATTTCTTTCAGAAACCTACATGCTAAGAAAAATAAATTTAGCCCCTCCATTTTCTCATAAATCTTTGTTGACTGTTTCCAGTCAAATCACTCCTTCTAAGATGTTTCCTTATTTCATCCAACAAATTGCTTCTAATAACTTCCTCACCCAGAAGTGGATCTATAACGACTTGTTGTTAATCCCTTTTCTAAACTGTATATGCCACTGAACTACATTTGCTTGGAAAATTTGATCTTAGCAGAAAATTTGATCTTATCTAAGATTTTAAACAAAGGTATTTTCCTAAAACATTGATACTCTGATAGCTTTTCATTAGGTCTAATCTGTGATGAGCACTTTATGCAACTAATCCTACCTGTGTTCTTGAATTGGTGACTACTATTTGCTACTTCGTTCAATGCATTTGCTAATTAGCTTTACTCATATAGAAATTTGTGCAAGCAATTCTCTGCCTGTGGCTTGCTTGAGAGCAGGCTAGGTCTTTGGTGGCGGTGGCAGGCTTCCCCTGCTGGCAGCTGCACCTGGAGTCAGCCGTGCAGCAGGATGCTGCAGTTCACTGTCGGAGAGTGGCCAGCCATCTTTTCTCCTTTTGTAGCCAGGCATGGGAAGTGGGCTCTGAATTCATGATGCGGCTCTTGATTAAGGACCCTAGTTTGGATTTATTCTTCTTTTTCCCTCACCTAAACTGAGTTCTTTGGACATGCTGGTCATCAGCCTCACTTCTGTCTGTTTGCTGGGAACAGTACCTTCTGCACACAGATCTAAGCTGGTGTGTCTGGTCAGCAGTGTTTGGTGAGCTATATTTTCTCATATTATATTGCATAATCTGGAACACTTACCCAAAGCCAGACAGAGGACATCCAAATAAAATGAAGAATGAAGCAGAGCTAGAGACAATATATAGTGTATGCAAGCTGCCTTAAAATTAGTGGCTCATGTCCTGCTAACAAAGTGTATTTTAATTTTCTGAGAAGTCCTTCATTTTAGTGAGGGAGAAGTTAGGCTTGCAGAATAATATTTAACTTTTTGAAAGTCAGCACTTGGTTTACTACTCCTTGCCTTAATAATATTTCTCTGATCTTCAAGGATTTCAGCAACATAGTGGATTATCCTGAAACTCTACAATATTTCCTGTAGTACTAACATACTTCTTAGTACACTATGATACACAATAATGTATATTATTACAGGAAATGTATTATCTAATGTTGTTCTCTTGCATGCTTAGTATTGGGACACAGTTTTATGTTATCCAACATTACATTTTCCTTTTATTGAGTCTCAAAAGTTTGTGTTTTCTTCTTTATCAACATATTTCCTAATTTATTTGAATTTTGATTGCTCTGAAAAACAATTTGCATTTTGCCTATATAGCAAATAATAGCACTTCCTTTTTTAATAACTGGCTTTATATTAATTGGGTTTGTTATGGGGGGGAAGCTACTTGTTATGGCAATATTAAGAATTTAAGCTACTTACTTTAAATAGATAGATTTCAAAAAAATTAATTTATTTAAGTGATTGTTTTGCTACAAACATCCAATTAATATAAGTATGTCAAAACTGTTGTTAAAGACAAGAGAATCCTTTAAGAAGGCCAGAAATTTGCTTCGACGCTTTGCTTAGATATTGATTGGGATAACAAGTATAAAAGTTTAGACAAGACTGATTCCAAAGATAATGCAAAGTTGATTTCTCACATAATTCACTTAAAATCTATATTTAAAGCAAATAGCAATCAAAAAGCTCCTCTGTGTTTTGGACTTGAAAACAATTCTTCTTTTTACAACATACAAGAGGAAGACCTGTCCGTTGTGTGAATATAGTACACATTTCACACTCGCTAATAAAAACCACATTATTTGCTTAAATAATTTAAAAATTTACTCTTTTCTTGAAAAGTAAAATCAATAAAATGATACACACATCCACTTTTACATATGTACAGGTTATATTCAAAGCTAAGTCTGTATCCAGAATGCTAGTTAGCACAAAAGCATATTTTCTTCAGATTTGTCCTAAATACTCCTCTATAAAAATGCATCAAGCACAAGTCAGTCAAGGAAATGGCCCCCTGGGCATTTTCTGGACATTAAAGTTGACTGTAGAACTCTTCCACATTCATCTTACACCACTGTGTGTTCGCTTGGGCCTTTTTTTTAATCTGGATCCCTAACTGGCAACTCTACTTGGAACCATAAAAAAAATGTAGTTAAATACACTGGGGATCAGGAGAGGAGGAAGTCACACAAGGGATGTTGGAGGAAAGCCAATTACTCTGTTACTTGCTTGAGTAGTAGCAAAGTAACTAATATTTCGCTGTATTTTTTTCATCTAAGAGTAGCAAGTGTGTGTTACTTGTTTAGCACTTTTCCTTAGCAATGAAGTCATAGATAGGGTCTTTGTAAATAAAAGCAGCAGAGAAAACAAAATATCCACACCATGGTAGTAGGACTCCACACTAGATGATGATGTAGACAACTGCTCACAGGGAAGCCCTTGGAGATTATGGACCTTGCTGTCCTTTACCTTGCTCCTCAGCAAGCCATTTACAAGTGCAAGGTGAAGGTAAAGCTTTTGCCATTCTAGTCTTGAGAAGATCTTATGATTAGCTTTCACAGCTGCCAGAAATGTAGTAGGCACTGGAGAAAAAAAAAAAAAAAAAAATGTGTTGTTTCAGAGTGCTCAGGAAATTTGAATGACAACTTCAGAAGCTTTTGTGAACCAGTCCAAGTTTTGAAAGAATCATGAGTTCTGCCTTCAAGTGAGCTGGTCTTAGTCCTAGAAGAGCAACATATTGGAGTTTCAGCCTCAAATGTATTCAGACCATAAATCTACAACAAATAATTTCTGTGACTGTGTTTAAAGTGTTTGCAGGCGTCTGTCAGCCCTTGGCTCCTTGTCCTCAGTCCTACAGCACTGAGCCACTTCTCAGTCATTCTGACACCAATATTTGTGGGATGAAGCAGCTGACCTGTGTAAAACATTTTTAGGAAGATGGGTAGAAGTGGAAAATTTATTTTTAACATGTATCAATCCCTGCCTGTCTCACAGATTGAACTCTGAAGCAGTTGCTTTGGCACAACAAGGAGGTATCACACAACAGTGTGGGAGTAAGAAGCCGAGGGGCAGGAAACACGACAAAGCATTGCCACTGAATGCCCCCCGTGATGAGACTATGATTTCCTTTCATCACCTATAGCTCCTTGAAAATAAATATGTTTGGGGCCTAGAATTTCCTGCAGAGCTTTACGCTATTTAAATGGTGTTTACTATGGAGGTTTTAAATTCAGTCAAGTGAATGTGAAAGCTAAAGCTTTCAAGTCTGTTAAACCACAGCTATTTAGCGTATGTGGTTTATTTGCTCTGCCCAGTGTGTCTATAGAGATTTAAATTCCTTAAATCAGAGCTAGGGCTCTGGGAGCTTATGATCCCTGTGGTCTCCAACAATGAAAGTTTCAGGCTTCTTAAATAGCTGCTGTTAACCATTAGGAGATTTTGAGATTCACTGTGTCTTCTAGGTTTTCTTAAGGGATTGCACCTGTGCTATTCATATGAAAAGTATTACAAACTTGGCCGAACATTGCTACAGAGTTTCTTATCTTCTCGTGAGAAAAAGAAACATTTGCCTTATCTGTATTATCAATGAAATTTAAAAATTAGGCAAGTTTCTGAAGACACATATTTAATTTTCTAGTGCTGGATTTCTGAGAGTCATTGGAGGTCTTTTCCCTTGGGTAGATAGAGACAATATACCACAGATATATTTTATTTTGTTGATGATTTGTGGTATGTGCCTATATAAAATATGAAAAAAAAATCTATTTTGGGCAATAAAATATGAAACTACCAAAAATATTAATTTTAATTAATTAATTAATTAGCTGAAATATAGGCACTAGGTTCTCAACCTCTAATAAGTTTCAAACAGGATTCTTCTTCATCTTTTCTAGCTTATTTTTCACTGGTAGGATCTGTATGCCCAAAATCTGGATGTGAACAGAAGTAAACCTCTTAAAGTAACTGCCAAATTTATCTTCACTGTTGAAAATGGAGGAATAACTGCCTTTGTGAACCTCCAGAGCAAGATTCTGTTCACCTCATCCAGATTCTTAACTTCTGTGACCAGTTCCACCTTGTATTAAACAGGTGATCGTAAATTACCTGTGGAACTGAGGCCATTCCCCTGTTCTCCCTTTTAAACAAAATTAACTTTTGCTATGCCTAGATGTGATTTTTTGGAACTTTAAAAGCATTTGCAGACAGTGTATGTGGCAAGTGTTGCATAACTAAATAGTATCTTGATTGCTACAATTTTAAGACAAACATGGGGAACTGAGTTGCTCTTACCTTAACTTGTCCTGGTTTTTAAGATAAGGTAGAATAAATTGCATTCTAACATTCCTATCTTTGTCTTTAGAGAGAGGAAGACAATGAGCTTTATTTTTTAAACAAATAAAACTGAGGGCTGGAGTCAATACCAGTCAGCTAAATTAGCAGAAAGTTGAGCTTTGTTAGCTTAGAGGATCCAACTTCTAGACAATTTGACTACTGGTAGCAAATTCTAAACAGGTCCACTGTGAGACAGAAGCTATGTTCTACATAAATAAGAAACAGAGTTGGTCATAAATACCTTGTGTAAAGCTGTGAGTAATTTAATATTTCAGTGATGACTGAGCAAGGTCTATGACAATTTAGTAACAACCAACAATGTATACAGTAAACACAAACTCAAAGCTCCTCCTGTGTTGCCAAGGATGTAGGAGTTGATATCTGTAAATCAAAAATAAGATGGCACTGCTTAGTCTCTCACATGAAGTATTAACTCAGCTTCTTACAAAGTAGAACTACCCCAATGTTGAAAAGAGGAAGAGTAGAGTTAAGAATTCACAAGTTAAAAGACACAACGCTGATTTGCCAAGTTTGATTTAACTGCCTAAACAAAACTATCTAATGGTACTTGAGATGTACTAAGGCATCATTAGGTCTAGGATACATTAGGTCACTTCAGATAGTACTACATGCCTATGTTTAGGAGATCAAACTGAGTTCTAGGTATCTATTTTATAGTTATCTGATAGCTTTCTGGATTACATTATCTGTTTTGGCTAAATCTCCTTTAATACAGAGCTTATACATGCAGCTCATCTGTTGATGCCTTCCTACACACATCTAAGCTAGGGGGTTTATTCTCAAGTTGAGTCCTACCAATACAACGTAGGCATCTGAAGAAACAAATCTGTTACCAAAGCCCATGTGCCTAGTTTTGGTACCAGTGACTTCAGGATGCGTCTGACATATATGATACATGATTTACAGGAGACCTCCTCCTTTTCGATTCACTGTCTGGAGCCCAGGTGGAATATGCTAGTGAGTCTAACATGATGTCAGATGTCTGCACATGCATAGTTGTGTCTTCTCTCTCTCTAATAAATATTTGAATCCAGGTGAGATGGATTACGTGTAGAGATTCATAGTATTGTTATTTTTGTACCACTTTACCTGCATTTCAGGCTGTATTTTTACTTAGTATGAAAATTATGTATGTACTCAGCAGCAATTTGGGATCTTTAATATTCAAAAATCAGACAGTATCTTCATTTAAATGGTCCCTTGCAAGCACAAAGTAGGTAACTGGGAAGTTCACATACATGAGAAGAAAGTCATCTGATTTGAACTTACTATTTATTAATTTCTGTTATAAATATGTACTACAAGTGGGCTTGGTCAAGTATCATTCTCATTAGTATTTTTAGGAAAGTAAAATTTTCTTATGTTGAAATTGTAGGCTTTTTTATGTTTTTTTCTCGACTTTTGATCAGAAATGTCAAAGTTCAGAACTTAAAATTTTGAATAATTTTCAACTTTTTATTTTATTTTATTATTGTATTGACTTATCATTTTATTTTATTTTTTTTTTTTTGACAAAAGAATTTTCATCAGTGAGTCTCACAGGAAAATTTACAAGCTGAAAGCAAGACCATAAAAAAAACCTATGTAATTTGTATCATACAAACTTTCAAAATTGAAGAACAGAGCAGCTTAAATTGTCTGATCAAGTTGTCAGAATGAAAAGACAAAAAAGGGATTTATGAGATTTAGCACCATTATGAAATACAAGATAATATTTCCATTCTATTTAGCTGAAAAATATGGAATCCCTCAAAAATAATTCTCTGGGGTGTATTCTGAAATAAATACAGCAGACAGTTTTAAGTTTTAAGATAGAGAGACAGATGTAAGGAGACAAAGGATGAAAAATATTACCTTATAGCTGCTACTTAAATTAAGATTATACTCTGCAATAAGTTTATAATAGTTTAAACAATTTCTTATCATTTAAGAGGAATGGCACATACGAATGAGTGATATACAGTCACTGTTATCACTGCAGTATGGCAGTGCTAGTTAATTGAGCAATAATGTAGAGTAACTGGATTCTTTATAGTCAAAGAGTTTGCAAAATGTAAAAATGTAATATAAAATAAAAACACATCAAACAATGAGGAAACAATGGTATTTTGTGCTGTTCATGAAATTCAAAAGATCAGACCATATGAAAAAGCAGAGTTATTTAATGACATTTTATAAATATCGTAATAGTATAAAATCTCTGTGAAGAGAAATCATTGAAAGGCATTTTTCGAATCTGCTCCACTGAGCCACGGCACCAGTCTCTGTCACTGTGACAATTAGGGATTAAGATACAGTAAGAAAGGCTGGTCTATTTCTTGATATTCTGCATCAGAACTGCACTATTTCTGAATTTGTTGCAGTAAGGGTATGTGTGTTGGTGCAGTAAATGTGCATGCTTGCAATAAACAGAGAAGGAAGACGGAGAGGGAATTTGTCATCAAAAAGCCTATGCTGCTTCAAATAAGCAGGAATGGCTATTCCATGAGTACTGTAATTGAATTGTCAGTAATGTGTGCTAATTCTTGCTTCCAACTTCATTCAAACTTGCAAGAATGATGTTGGTTAGAGCACACAACTCAATTGCTGCTACAATGAGTCACTTACAGACTGCAACAAGGTGAAGGTAGTTGTGTGTGAAGCAGAAAAGCAGATGAGCTTGTGAAAGCGTGCACATGCAAGTGCTGTCTACAGCATGCATACCAGCTCTGTGGTATGAAATGAGATTTGGACTGGGATGGCCTGTCAGTACCAAGAACAAGCCATACAATGGCAGAAAGGTCACTGAAGTATGGCACATTCTCAGTAGAAATGTGTTCCATTTCTACCATTTTGGTCTTAATGCTCTATTCATGCATTTTTAATTAAGTCACTTACCTATTTCCAAGAATCAGAAATAAAAAGGTAAGCATCAAGACACATATGGAAATTGTTATAGACAAAGAGATAAAATTGATAAAATTCTTATATAACACTCAGCAATGGAGAAGAGAATGATGTGCTCTTCCTCCTTTCCTTCATATACAAGGCTTTTACATGAGCCCATTACAGGGGTTCTCAGAGAGCAGCTGGATCATTCCTAAGTCTTTTACTGATATCTTAGGACAGTTTTATTTCTGTGGTCTGGCATCTTTGGCTTTTGTCAGCACTGGGCACTAGATATACATTATAAAGAACTAACAAGCCTGTTAATTCTAATCTTAATTGACTAAATGGTGCTGAAATTGAGGTAAACAAAGATAGACAAGCTATTAAGGTTTTACTAGTTTGACCCCAACAGAGAAAAAAAAAAAAAACAGGAAAAAAAAAAAGAAAAATTCCTTCTTGAACCAAGTAGATAATGAGTGAGATCTCCAAATTCTTCAGATTATGACTCTAAAAGATGATAGGGAGCATAAACTAGCAAGAAGCTATTTCTGTCTTCATCCTCCACCCCTGAATAACGAAATGACTATGAAATGGGAGCCAAGTGCACAACTACCATATCATTTTGACTGGTCGGTACAAAACAAAGGTCTTGAGGAGAAACAGGAGGGTCTGTTCAGAGATGTCTCTCCTTTTTTTCTTACTTCTTCCCTAGTCCATCCTGCTTTGTAATCTACACCACTGGTTGAAAGATTTTCTTCATAATGAAGCACCACTTTTATTCTGCAGAAGGAAACAAGTTTCTGAGAACATTAGTCAAAGGTCCTGACACCATATTTTTCTGTGTAGTTAATCTACTTTAGTCCAAAATGGAAACTCAGATTAATAAGGCCATTCATGTTTGCAGATTTAGGGCTTAAATATATCTTTAACTGCTGAATGGAAAGATGTAAAATCAGCTAGTTGCATAAGTAGTCAAACCTTCACTGGATTGATTGTTTTAATCTGTGTCCTTGCTACTCTAGATGTGCTGAGGTCAATGGAATTTTTACCTGCACAGGGAGAAGCAGCGCAGGTATAAAACAAGCCAAGATATTTATCCAAAATATTTACTCCTCTTTCACAGCTGTCAGACTTCTAGTACCGAGTTAGGCCAATACACTAATAACAGCAAAATAGATTTTTGTGTTATTTTTATCTTTTTACCTCATGCAAATAAAATAGGAAATAAGGATGAAACTGAACTTGCAAAAGATTCAAATTGTAAATTTAATTTACATCTCCATAAAAGGTTGAATTTAGTTCCAGATCATGAGGGAAAAAATGTCTTTTTTCATATTTTATATGAACAGCTCTCTGTAGGACTGAGAGGAATAAATAAAGGGAGTATATCATGGACTTAAATTTTCCTTATTTGGAACCCACATCAAAACTAAGAAAATTAGAAAATTAGATTTGCCACATTTCAAACTCTTATTGTTCAGAAGACAACTTTACCTTTTGAGATTTTTTTCTAGTGGCACAGAATTATTTAGGAATTTATAGCAGGTCACTTATTCAGTCCTGAATTGTTGGAGAATTGATTTCTCTGATAGATGGAGTGTCCGGTCTTGCCATGAGCAGCTCTAAAGTCAGTGGTTTCAAAGACTTTCTACTTCTCATTCTATTGTTTAGGTATCTCATATTTATAAAGCTTTTCCTTGATATACT
Source organism: Rhea pennata (assembly GCF_028389875.1). NCBI lineage: Eukaryota > Metazoa > Chordata > Aves > Rheiformes > Rheidae > Rhea > Rhea pennata. The sequence continues at coordinate 140,426,284 of NC_084663.1, read as the reverse complement.
GTGAAAGAAACCATGTTTGTTCCTGATTCATCTCTACCTCATCACTTCTCTCATTCTGGTAATAGACAGAAGGCTTAAGTTAGAGATTGTGCATCTAGTTCTTAACTAAGTAATTTGGTTTCATCTACTATGATAATTTTCTGCGGTATTTTTTTCTTTTCTGTCCATTATAATGTAATCTGGTAACTACTGTAAAATTTTGTCAATAATCTTTGATTTATCTTCTACTAGGATCCAAATGGTATGCAGCAGCTGCTGAAAATTACTGAAAAAGAAAGATACTGGGTTTGAGAAAGGCATTTTCCTACTTCATGCTGACATCAGCTTAGTCAAAAGGTCTGACAGGAAACTACTGAACTCTGGATTTTCTCTTTATTGTTCTGACATTATATTTTTAAGGCCATAATTTTGGCCATATCAAGTTCCTTTATGTATGTAAATCTTACATTGCATATGTTAAGATATAATTCAGCTCTTCAGTGCATTTCATCTGAATAAACTTTAATTGAGTATTCTCATATCTACAGGAGGAAATGTCTCTTTTATTTCTAAATATAAACATATTTTCCTTCAGTGTTGTTTGCAATGAGATGTACACAGTATACCATTTTTGATGTACAAACTGTTCATCCATATTTTTTTTTTTAAAAAAGCAAATTTGTTAATTAGTAACTTCTTTCAGAGGCTAAACAGAGTCACATTGCACCAAATACATTTTACCAGCCAGCAGAGGTAGAAAAATAGTAGAAGGTGAACCACAAATGTATCTAGTGTCATTCTTCATATGTCATTACAACTTACCTGAAAATCACATGACCGTAACTTTTAAAGGCTCTTCTGATCTGGACACATAATGTAATAATTTATACATTAGAGACTGTCTAGTAAAAAGGAAGTCCTGGTGTCAGTTCTGAAGAGTACTTTTAAAGCATTCTTAAGGCGCTAGAGGTGGATTTATGAACAATTGCAATTCTTGTATGTTTATCACTTTCCATTTGAACTTTGCTCACTAGTCTGCTTCCCAATGGAAGCAGATTCTACTTGTAACACACCTGAGTGATCTGTTCTTCCTGGTCATCTTCTTTTTCTTTTCCTTTTCAAAGCATTTCACTTACTGTTATTCCCAGGCGAAGTATTTCCTCATATATATGTCATTACTCTGAACTGCTGGATTAGCCACATTTTGAACTACTCAGCTGAACAATTTAATGGTTTGTAGGCTTACCCTCTGCTTTCTTTAGACTTTCAAGCTGCATTTAGCTAGGTGAAAAACAGTATCTTTCCTAGTGTTTCTACAAATAGTGAATTCAATAAGTGCTAACTTGGAAAGGGTGACAGCTTTACAAGGTCTTTCTCTCCTGTACTGTCTTCACTCTTTCAACCTCCCTCAAATTCACGGGCTGCAAATAATTTCAGCTGATCTCAATGTACGAGGGTCATTCTGCAGACCGCAGGTGGCAGACTGAGGGCCCTTGAGAGGAGATTTGCTACTAACAGCGGTTTACTTGGATGCTGTCCGAGCTCTGGGGTATCTGGTGAGATCAGACACATCTTGGTCAAGTTCTTAGTACCAAGCACCTGGGGAGATAACTCTAGGGTATACTAGAGTCATACAGATAAAGCAGTTAAGTATAGGATCCTTCGAGTGTGCAACCCTCAGGAGCAGCGTCACAGCAGTGAGTTAGGCTACACACACATCCAGTACATTTCAGCGCTTTCTCAGTGCCAGACAGGTGGAGCATTACCATGGCTAGTATAGATATTCATGGTTTCCTAATAATTACAAATGGAAATTTGTGCAATAGAATGTTATTTTGCAGCACACAAATTTCAAGATGTATTATTAAATGTAACCCATAGAAGGGCCAAGATTGCAAAGTTTATGAATAAATGCTTCATTTTCAGTCTCCTGAAAGTGGGCAGCATGGTGAAAGCTGAAGATCCTGAAAACATAATTCCAGGCTCCTAAATGTATTTAGTGCTCTTAGACATTTGAAATAGCAAATGACTATGAAGAAGAAGCATCAAAATGTGATACACATCTACATAAGACTTATAGGGGTAAGATATTGGAATTATGAGTGGAGGGAGAGGGACTCTGAATTCAGTGAAGCTAGTACAATTTCATTCCCTGTATAAAGATTAAAATACACAAAGAAAATACTGTATGTACTCTGCAAGATGTAGCCTTACCATCCCTCTTTGAAGGATTAGTCTTGAAAGCCTACTCTGAATTTTATAGTTTACATCCATTTTCAAATTACATATGTATAAGCACAACCGCTTTTGAGTCAAGGACAATGTGATATTCGTTATGTTAATGTATCAATACAATGTTCAGTGCCAGTAGCACTTCAAAATAAGTACAAAATAATGCCATGAGGAACTTTTTATGCTTATGCGATTCAAGCATCTTTAACAATACACATAACATTGCTTAGAAATGTAGTCTAAGAAAATTAATGTGTACTTGAATTGATGTTAAGAGGGTAAAGTATATCTACACACTGTTTTTTTTTCCTAGGTCAGTCATCAAAAAGAACACAGTCTTGGAAATTATATGTGCTTTATAATCATCAGTTGTCAGAATCTTCACATGAACCATGTAACTTCAATACACAAATGTTTAAGTGGAAACTGGTGTTTCTAAAGTGTGGGGGAAGGGCCAAAGTATTTCAAAAATTATCAAAAAATAGTTACTATTTCAAACCTGAGGAAGCATTTAAATTTTCAAACAGCTGTAGCTAATAGAAAACTCTGAGCTCCACAAAGCTTTAGGGTCATCATTGCTCCCTATCCTGATGTTCCACAGGACATCCTCTGTCAGAGAGCTTTGCTTCCTTCCATGGAAGAGACAAAAGGTAGCATTCCCACCTTTGTGCTAGTACAAAATAAAAGCTGACTGACTGAAACTGATGTGCATACTAATTCAGTTGTAGAAGGTGGGCTTTTATGAAGACACAGTCTCTCACAGAACAAATAAAATTTCTTCAGTGAAGGGTGATGATTATTTCTCTTTCACTTCAGAGAAAGACTTTAGAAACTTAAAAGCACCACAAAAGCAATAATAATCACCCTTCATAGATAAGATATCCTGTAGATACAAAATGTGCGGTTGTCACCTCTCCCAGGCATCAGTATGGAGCTGACAAAGAGAAAGTTCTAAGATTTCCCTTCCATGCAGACACATCCTAATTCATTTAAAAAGTTTTTTTTTTCTTCTTTTTTCATCATAGCCTTTAAAGTGCAAATCTATATTCAACACTAGGAGGAAATGTCTCTACTGTAGGGAAAAGATGAGAGACCACCACAGAAGAATCTCCTGTGGACCAACTGAGCTTTCTAAAAGGTCTGGCGGAGGATTCTTTTCTACCGCAAAAAGTCCTTTTTGTCTCCTGGTGGCTTTTGTGGCAAACAGTCACGCTATGTGGGTGGCAGAACCTCTCTGAGGCAGGGACACTTTGCGACTCCCTTTGTTAGGGTGAAACAATCTCCGTAACAAAAGGGCAGCCTGACTTTAAGGTTCAAATTCTCTTGACAACCAGCTGCGGCAGCGGCTGTAGACAAATGGAGGTGACACCCACAGCATTTTAGAGCAACTTCACGGATTCTTAAAATTAAATCCAACAGCCAAGTTCTGAGCCTGGAGGCTGGAATGTGGGAACTCCCTGTAACTCTCCTGAGGAAAAGGAGACAACATGTTAACCAGATGTATTAATTTTCTAGTTCCAAGAAAGGCTTTTCTGCTATGCAAGGAGGGAAATTGGAGCTTAATCTTTCCTGATTACACAGACACACACACAAAAAAAGAAGTATGAGAAATCTATTTCTTATGAACTTATTTCATGGAAGTTTTCAAACTATAAAACTGTGAGGTTCTGTGGCACTGTAATTTGTCAACAGTTTAATTAGAATTTTCTCTTTTTCTTTTAATGACAAAGTACTTTCAATCCTGAATTTGGATGAAGCATAGAATGAGGATGAAGACCTATTAATTTTCAACCTCTGAATTTTCTGACTATATTTTTCTGTCATCCTGAAACTTTCATTAAGATGAATAACATCTGTTTTTGCTTGTTTGTTTGTGTAACTGTTTTATTAGCATATAAATATTCATCACTGCTCAAAAAGGAGTTTGTCAGGCTTAGCCAATGTTTACAGGGCACTTTGGAGATTTTAAGACTCAAGTACAAATTAAGTGCTATTACTTCTTTACTTATTCTTATAAGAGGTTTTTCTCCTCTTCCCAAGTCTTTGAAGAAAATAAATCAGATCAAAGCCATTTTAAAATGTTTATAGGGATGGTTTTGTGAGAGTTCTGAGGACTGCACATATTTAACAGCTAGAAAACTTACCCTTCACCAGCACTACTATCCTACTCCTTTCTCCAGTATGGTAGAAGACACACGTAACTAAGATGCAAGAGAAGACACAATGTGTCAGTTGTTCTGCATGTTACTTGAATTGCTTCACTTCCCAACAGCTTATGTGGGTTGGTGCCGTGCTTCTTGACTCAACTCAGAGAACTAAATTCAGAGTTGGTCAAAAATCAGAATTCTATGAAAATACTCAGCTTGTTGTTTCCAACAAGAACCTTCACAGTAATTTATTTGGAAATTTATGCTATTTAGGAAGTATCTTCTATTCAAAGAAAAAAAAAAGTCTTGAATAAAACTTGATTTTACTTTATTTTAATTTATATAATTGATTTTGTTCTCACTCTTTCTTTACTAATCTGTGGCAGCATTACATAACACATAATATCAAAAAGGACTACCAATATATCACATTATGATCAATAATCAAAATACTCCTTTAATATAAAAACAAAAAATAAAAATATCCCCTACATTGCTTGAAATAATTTATCTTATTTTCTTCAGAAGGTCATTTCTGTTTGTACTGAAAGAGTTTGACAGAACTGAAAGGAAAATAATCAGGAAAAAATTGAGTTATCTTCAATATTTTCATTTTATATTCTAGCTATTTTACTATAATAACAAAAATAGTTTAAGAGGATTTTTTTCCCTCCCCTATGAAAGTCAAGAATATTAGAATGTTTTTTTACTCCCAATAATGAACTATTCTGGGGAAGGAAGAGGCCCCTGGTTAAATTGTTGGAAAACGAGTTGTCATCTCTGAAAGATGCAAAGTTTTCATGAGTATAACTCATCTTTTATATGTACAGAATGAGTACTGGGGAGACTTTTATAAAATAAGGAGCAAGCCCTAGAAGGTGAGTGATTACTAGAGCAACCAATTAAACATTCCCTTACATTATCAAATAAGCATATAGGTTGCACTGGTGCTGATAACTGTTTTTCTTTATAACCCAGAGGTAACATATATGTAAATATGCAATATGTTCTGGAATCTTGAAAAATCTGTGACAGCTAAAGAACGGTGTGGCTATGATCTTGGAACCTGAGCTAAGAAATTTTTTCTATGTGATAATTAAAGTTTTTAGGCCTTTCTGAACCATGAAAAGATCAGAAAAGAGAGGGAGAGAGCTTAATTCCGTTTGAGATGAGAATAATATCTATTTATTAATTTAGAGCTTGAGTTTAATTCTAAGCTTATATACAATGTTAAGTTTGTCAAGTATTCACATCTTGTTCAGTCTGGGTGTTTATCTAGATATAGAACTTACAAGACCCTATATATATTCCATCAGTGAAGAAAAATGTCTATTAAGTCTTGATCGCCAGAAAAACTGTAATTTGACAAAAAATTTGGATAATACAATAGTCGTGTAGGTCCCTTTTTATTGTTTTTGATAAAACCGTCATAATAGTTAATCAGTTTTTCTCCTATCTGACCTGGGTGTTTTCTTTTTGGAATGGGCCTCTGTTGTGCTTGTGCATTCAGTGTAGGCAATTCTTCCCTTTATTTTGCTGGTTGGTTTTGGCCTCAGTCAGACGCAAACAGCTTTTAAGTTAAATGGCCATTTGGCAACTTCAATCCTCTTCAAACTTCTCTGAAAAGAAACTCATTTAGCAGGTGCATGCTAAGCTTATTGGCAAGTTATTGGCAAATGAAAGAAAAAAAGAGAGGTCAGCCAAGGCTGATATGAAAATCCTTCTGAACAACAGCATTACGTGCCTTATAAAACAGAAAATTGACAGTCAAGGGACATAGTTTCAGAAGCCAGACGCTTATTTCTTGATGTGTTATTTCAGTTATTTTAAACTACAAAGATTAGTATGTTAGAAACAAAAACCAAAGGCAAAGATACATGAGTACTGGGTTTTCCATTTATACTTTTGTACTCTGCTGCATAAATTATTTCAAAGTTAATCACTTTCAGGTGTGAAAACTATGCAATTGTATCTACTTATTTATTATAAAAAAACAATGCACCTAGTTAGTTATTAAAGAAGAGTAGGACCCAGTCATCTGGGCTTGGTAGACAAAATATTTTCTTTAGATGGTTAATGGAATTTAGAATGAAATAACATTTTTTTTTCCCTTTGGTAACAAACTAATACAAGAAAAAATATCTTTATTGATACAGCTAGTGGACTCTGATAACTAAAAGCATAGTTTTAGGTAAAATGATTTGTCATTAGCAAACTGGATTCAGTGATTGAGTCAAACTTGAGTATTGAGTTATTAGTAAGAACTAATAAAGATCTCAGAGATCTCAAATGTCCTGGAATGCATTACATAAATTGTTGCAAGTCCCTTCTTGAAGGGATAAGAAAAAATAAAAGATATTAGCACATCAGACTAAATTTACTCCAACTGTGATTCTGCAAGCCAATCACAAAACAGGACAGAATGAGCTGGATGTAAACAGGAGTCAGTAAACCTTAGAGAAGTCAGAGTTTTTTTAAAGTAGACTATTATTTCTATTAGAAAGTCAATAAAAATACTGATGTGGTCTCCCAATTCTCTGCCAAATAACTGCACCTCTAATATTTGCACTTGCCAACTTCAAAGATTTATAGTGAACATCTACAGCTGCAGAAGCATTATGCCCTGTGAGCTGTTTTTAAAATTTTAGGTACCAGGACTGTGATTCAAACACTTAGCTATTTGTTTCAACTAATGAAGAAAATCAGAAAATCTGATCTTCTTATAAATGACATGCTTTGATATTCAAGAGATTGAATAACTCTTACTATGCTTTTCTAGGACACTACACAGACATCTAATAGCAAAATCTTCCTTAATATTGCTCTCAAATCAGTGTCTAGAATTAGTATTTCATGATTTCCAAGCTAAATGAGAACATTTGTTGCTATGATTCATTCCCAAACTTTCACAGTGCTTAGAATTATGTACTCCATACAAGTCTCCAGAAAGAGAGCAGAATGTTTCACAAATCTTCATTTAGAGCATAATTTAGAAACATTCAGACTGCATAGCTACAGGAGTAAGATCAATCACAGGGATATGTGTAAGTCCTGGACTCTGAAGAATATAAGCATTTCAAACTGTTTGAATATTTTTTGTTTATAAATAAAACCTCATTTTCCCAAGAATTGCTTCTCCTAGGTGGTGGACAAGTACAGTTTTTGAATGAGAAAAGGGTGGGAGGATGATGGAGACATGTAGACCTTTCAAAACATAGCTTGAAACAGCAGTGGATAGTGGTCAGCATAGGTGGTAAGGGAGTCCAAGGGAGTCTTGTGTCTTAGTGGCTTTTGCTCCTGCCTACATAGGGACTGCATCACATGCTCTCTGAAGACAGCACACCTCTAAATGAACTAGGACTCCTAAATCAAACTAGCCCCAAGGTAAAGTATCTTGTGTTTCTATGCGCACGTACCACTGCCTCTGTTACTGATATCTTGACGTCTTCGCTTTTTAATCAAAAGGAGCAAAGTAGGAAACAGCATGTAAGCACACTGGGCATTTATGAAACTAAGTAGGTCCAAGTGCTACCCGGTGTAGAGCTCACGAGACTGCACCAGAGGGAGCACACAAGCTTCTATGCCCTTTTTGGCCCAGGGGCCCTAGGGTGACCCTCTGGAACTGATTCATTTAGCAGTGTAGTAGTAGCCTGATACACATATTATATGCAGAAACAGAAATAAAATAAAGGACAAGACAAAAGAAAAAAACTTTAGGAATGCAATGTGATTTGTTAAAAAACTTTCTGAAATAAGACTTTGAGGCAGATAGAATTTGAAGTTTACAGTTTAGAAATGCAATAAGTAAAATTAATTTAAATGATGATCTACAATGCAGACATTCACATCTGAGCTAACCAACCTGGACTTTCTTAATGGAAAGAAAATAGACACTTGCAGTGTATGTTTTATACAATCTTTTCCAATGTCTTTCTTAAATAAAATAAATCATACTTCAGAAGTGTTTTATTATCTCCCTGACTGTAGCTCAGAAGTCTACTATATATATTTAATTAGTGGAATCACAAAATATATGAATAGCTCCCTAGAATAAACGAGGAATAGGAATTGTCCTGTCAGACAGCAACTTGCTAGACCATTGCTCTAGATTATTGCTGAACCTTGGTTTTGAAAATCAACCCTTTTCTGAAGTTTCTAATGAATTGACTGCACAGTGGCAGAGGGCTTTCTGCTGATCTCATTGATTGTGCCATCCTTGTACTTCTTGTATTTTGGGAGAGTTCAAATTTCCTTTTCTTTTTGTCACTATGAGAGAATAAAAATTTTGCAAAATTTCCCTCCTTATGAAACTTGGTTGACCTTTCTTTTTTCATCACTCTCTCTCTCTCTCTCTCTCTCTCTTTTTTTTTTTAAGAGACAGAGAACTGAAGGGGAAACAGTTCGATAAAAAAATTCAAAAAAAATTCTTCAGAAAATATTTTGCGAATACGAGTATAAGTTAAAGTTCACTAAATTCTGAAATCAGAATTTGGTAAGCTCTGACCAGCCCTATAGGACACCAAAAATTGCCTTAAACCCCTATCTTTTCTGGAATTTTAGAGATAACTTGAACTACTACAGACATAAGACACAGTTATGGATTCTCTAGGACTTAATTGTTTTGTTAACTATTTTATTTTTTCCACAATTTGAGACTTTCTTCTCAGACATGCAGGGCTTCATGCACCTGAGTTTGGGGTTTTGTCTCATACCAAGATAATTGATTAACTGCAATTGACAATGTATTATATAAATAATAGTCACACTTTTAATATTTTAGAACTCTTTTATTTTTTGTTCACTTCTATATCACTTTATTAGAAATATATATATATTCATATTTGAAAAATACAATGAATATATTTCATTAGTAAGTTTTTTATAATAACATAACTATTAATTTTTCTTTAATATTTTCATGCGTTAAAATAATTTAGTAAAAATCTTCTTCAGACCCTTTAAGGACTTAGCTTCAGATAGTAAAGTGTAATGATTTCCACATTTTAAGTTATGTTCTTTTGCCTATTTGCAACTATTTGATTTATATCTATACTTTCTAAACTTTTGTGTTGCTTTATATAGGTTATCACAGAAATCAATGATTTTTTTTTAATTTTAAACCATGAATGGCTTCCTTTGAAATATTATTCAATCTTAACTGCTTATATGCAAAGAGAATAATGGACGAACAAGGTATTGAGTTTTCTTGAAGTTTCCTATAGCCACATCAATCCCTCAATCCTACAACGACAAAGCAGGGCAGAAAGTAGGATCACAACCCTGGAATTCAGGAGAGCAGACTTTGGCCTCTTCATGGACCTGTTCGAAAGAATCCCATTGGATAAGGCCATAGAAGGAAGAGGGGTCCAAGAGAGCTGTTTGATACTGAAGGATCACCTCCTCCAAGCTCAAGAATGGTCCCACCCAATGAGCACCCAAGTTGAGCGAAGTAGGCAGGAGACTGGCATGGGTGAACAAGGAGCTCCTGGCAAAACTCAAACAGAAGAAGGAAATGTAGAGAAGGCAGAAGCAATGACAGGTCATCTGGGAGGAATATAGGGATGTGTACATCCCTATATCCATGTGTGCAGGCATGGGACTAAGGCCAACACTCATCTGGAGTTTAATCAGGTGAAGGATGTCAAGGATAACAAGAAAAGCTTCTATAAAAACACCGGTAACAAAAGGAAGACTAGGGGAAACATAGGCCCCTACTGCTAAACTGGGCAGTGGCTTTAATGAAAAAGCATACAGAAAAAGCAGAGATTCTGGATGCCTTCTTTGTCTCAATCTTTACTTGTAAGACTGTCTTTCAGAAATCTCAGGCCGCAGAGACTAGAGAAAAAGTGTAGAGCAAGGAATACTTTCCCTTGGTGGAGGATGATCAGGTTAGGGATCACTTAAGCAAGATGAACATAGACAAATCCATGGGATGCGCCCATCGGTGCTGAGAGAGCTGGCAAACATCTTTGTTAGGCCATTCTCAATCATCTTTGAAAGGTCATGGTGATTGCGAGAAGAGTCTGAGGCCTGGAAAAAAGTAAAAGCCACTCATATCTTCAAGATAATTAGGAAGGAGGAACTACAGTGAGGCCAGTCAGCCTCACCTCCATCCCTGGAAAGGTGATGGAGAAGCTCATCTGAGACACCATTTCCAAGGACATGAAGGACAAGAAGGTGATCAGGAGTAATCAGTATGGATTCACAAAGGAGAAATCATTCTTAACCAACCTGATAGCTTTCTATGATGAGATAACTGGTTGGGTAGATGAGGGGAGAGCTGTGGATGTTGTCTCTCATGATTTCAGTAAGGCTTTTGACACTGTCTCCTGTAACATCCTCACAGGCAAGCTCAGGAAGTGCAGGCTAGATGAGCAGACAGGGACATGAACTGAGAACTGACTGAATGGCAGAGCTCAAAGGCTTATGTTCAGTAGCATAAAGTCTAGCTGGAGGCCAGTAACTAGTGCTGTACCTCAAGGGTCAATACTGGGTCCAGTATTGTTCATCTTTTTCATCAAAGACCTGGATGGTGCGACAGAGTGCACCCTTAGCAAATTTACTGACAATATCAAGCTGGGAGGCATGGTTGATACAGGCTGGAGAGATGAGCAGAGAGGAATATCATGAGGTTCAACAAAATGATGTTTTTACATTTTTATTCCAAGCATAACTCCCAAAGAATGCAAGTGAGTGAGACGGGAAGCTTATTCACTACTGAAGGTAATACTTAGAAACACCGAACCCCCAGGCCTGTTTTTGGGGCTATGCCTTAGATTCTGTGGAGGAAATATTTAGCAAATTAAGGAGCATTTACTTGCAAAGTTCAAAATAAAGTGTCATTTCCATGTATCTTTTTATTTCCAGTCTTCCAATCAATATTCTATCTTTAGTATTTTTTAGAGAAACTTTTTCTTAGTTTCACTAAAAGACTTCTCTGTTGTGAGAGGCAAGTTGAATCAGAGTGAGACTGACAAACACATGTTGTGCTGTCTCCATGGAAGTAGCAAATTCAAAGTAGTGCGTGTAAGCATCCAGGAAGGACTTGCACCTGTGCCCAGGGATTTAAAGAGTGGAAGAATATTTTGTGCTAAGCTGTGAAGAAGCAGCGTGGGAGCTTAAATTGGCATGTGCTGATTCTGGGAAGGCATTCCCTGTGGCAGGTGTAAAGCATTACTTCTCTCTCTCCAAGGAGCAGATGGCTGAGAGACAATTCTGGATTTGGATGTACCTCAGATAATTAGCTCACTCTCTCCTCTCTTGTCTTGCCCTCTTCACTTCTGATTTAGTTTTGTTCTAGTTGCTGAACTCATCTTACTTCACTTACTAAAATATTATATGCTTGCTAAAGGCGTTTATATCTGTGAGGCTGAAAAATGTGTGGTTCAGTTGGCATACATAGTGCAAATGCACTGTCACAAAGCTTGAAGAAACAAACTGCTTCTCACATCCAGAACCTGCTGGATTAAGAGCAGAGGTAGACAGAGGTTATTTCAGCTGCCTGGGCTTGACACACCAACACACAGCTGGTGCAAAATAAAAGTCTCCAGTTCTTACTTCCATTGAGCTCTCTGACAAACACGTACTGTTTATGTGCTCTCCTGATTCTGACCAAATGCTAAAGCATTGTCCTTTGGAAAACGAAATATTAAAACTTGCATGGGTCCTTTGGAGGTCATAGATTTGTAAAGCAGTCAATAGGACCATGTGACCTCCTATTTATCTGAGTTTTATAGACCGGTCAGTAGAGAAATATCTGAGTTACATGTAGATACAGAAGTGGTTCCTACAAAGAGTTGGTGTGGGCAGTTAATGTATTGTCCACATTTCTAAAAACCATTATATCATATTATTTATCCATAGCAACTCCATTTATACTCCTCAAAATTTGACTTTAATATGTTATTAATAACATAATTCAGCTTTTGTAAAAAGACTAAGATAACTCACATGCCTTGTAGCAAGGCATACCTGAGGCTGCTATATGCCTACTTCTTCAGTTCACATTTTGCATTAATAAAATTCAGCAATCATGCACAGCTGCATATATGAACACGCAAACAGATCAGGTGCAAGCACAGTGTAGCAAGCACAGTTATAATAAACTCAGTATTCATTAATATTATGAAGGTTTTTCCTTAGTAATGTAGTTATCAAAACCATATCTTTGATGTATTGTAAACTGATAACGGCTAGACTGTTTAAAAAATGTATTTTACTTTAAAGACATTTACAGTGAGATCAATGATAGTCAAACAATTTTCAATGGAGTTCTGTACTTCACATGTGCCTGTACATTGATATTATTTAACAAAAAAACCCACTTATTATTTATAATTCCAATTTTATGATATTTTTGTAATTAATCTAAAGTGTGAAAATCATAGTCTAATAATCTCTTATTCATTGGGAACTTCTAAATCATTTTACTCAGGACCTCTGTAGTATGCAAACTTCTATCTGGTAGGAAAAGATGACATATGAACATTAATGGAACTCAGATCTCAAAACACTTTACTACTTGCATTCCTTATTTCACAGGCTGAATTATTTCACTATACACTTTTATCCATTCAATTCCAAGTCATGCAAAATGTGATAGTGATATAGGACTTAAAAGAAAATGACAGTAACCCAATCTACCTTCTGGCATGGTACTGGGAAAGGATGCACATATTTGGACATAACTGTGGTTGCATCTTCTCTATGCAGATTTTATATTGATAATTATTTATGAAGGAAGCAGTATGAATTTTGTTTGGACAAAGAAATGGTCCAGAAATGTTTGGACAAGAACTACTGAGTGATATGGAAAAACTACTCTTTGTAGAATAAGGCTAAAACAATAATGTTAAAATGGGAGGATTATGTGAGACAGTCAAAATGTAAGTGACATTTCTTACTAATTGCTGGGAAAATCGGTGTACTTAGAAAATGCTTTGTAAGATATGGAAAAGTTTATCATAGGAGTCTTGGTGTCCAGAAATGAAGAAGGTTATGGTCACGACAAGCCAAACCAAACCCTAGCCAGAGACCTGCATGACAAGATACTGATTTTGTGGAGACTATCATAAAGAAAATAAAGAAGTGTGTTATGGCCATGTTAGTCTGAATTCAGAAGAGGATAACTAGAACGTGATATTTGAAAAGGAGACAGTAGAAACTAATGGAGATAAAGCTATGGTGGTCAGGAAGATCTGCAAGTTCCCAGATATAAATGCTGAAAATATAAAGAACAAGAGATCTCTCAAAGAAAAGTCTCAAAAAACAAAATAGGAGAATCTTGTAAAGATTCCCAAAAGAGATGGGAGTGAATGACTTGTCAAAGTATATGTAGCACAGAGAGAGAGATAAGTGAGAACATTCATACACAAAAGCCTTCAACAGCCATAATGAACTCAAGCTTTTAAAATGTTGATAAAAAAATAGCCATATTTTCTGTTTCAACATTTCTATATTGCAGCTTTAAACAGTTTAAGAGACTAAGGAGCCAAGAAAAGGGAATAGAATGTTCCTTCAACTTCAGAATTTAATGAAATCCAGCACTGAAAGTCACATAGCACAGAAATTAAAATGTACAGAATAAATTCACTTTCTCTGGAGACCATCGTCAACAAGTTACATGCTCACAGAGTTCAGGGAATAGTTCAGATGAGCCAGAGTTGCTATGTTCTACAAACATTAGACATTTTGCAAAAGCTCCTGAAGAGCCGGAGTGCCTGCAACAGTCCTATATATTATTTGTTACCTGAAATATGTGATGGATGAATCTCAGTTTCTTCAGAAACTGAAGTAAGCAACGTATATGCAAATTCTTACTATATTTAGATTTCATGTTGCGTGCATTGCTATTAGGTATTCTGTTTGTGCCTGAGCTACTTAGATGAAATCTTTGATGTATTTATATGGATTTACCCTTCAGTTGATGTAGAGCACTGTAAAATTTAACACTGTGTTCCTACTGTCATATGTGTCTTTCCTTTTGAGAAGGAGAATAAAGCTTTATTAAGTTTTACGGCATATTCACATAATGGAATCCATAAAAGGAACAATTTAGAAGCATTTGTGACTCTTCCAGGAATATTCTTAATTTAAAACTTACTTTGACACCTCTCTCTAAGTACTTCATAATAGCAAACTGACTATGACTCAGATAAAGTAGAAGCAATGTATCTGGAAGGGAAGAACATTAAAGATATGAGTAAAAGTGTTATCTGTATATTTTGCTGCAGATACACAATCTATTTTCATGCAAGCACTTTGAGATGGAGTTTCTGATACTCGAAGGCCAGGGTACTCAGACAATGCTAAATAAGAATAAAATAATGTTTCTTTTACTCCAGTATTATTTATGTCTTTCAATTTAAAGGAATTGTTCCAAATGAGTGTTCATACTAAAATTCATTCAACGGTAAACTTCAGGTTTTCAGAAGACCTTGGGTTATACTTGCCTTGATACATTTAACTGATACTTTACAAATATCAAATATTCCCCTTCTCAAGGCCATTTCTTTTCTTTATGTTTTCAGTGAATAGGATTCAACTGACCTCACACTTAGGGACCTGCATGTGAGCTAGGTCTCCAAGGTCCTTTCATAGTTAACACAGATTTAGTCAAGGTGGTCAAAAAGTTATTCAGTCTACTCTGAAATAGGAAGCTGATGGTTGATTATTTACGTTACTCTTCAGCTAGCTTTGCTGAGCAGGCCGGCAACACAGCCTAGCAATGAGGCATTTGAAAAATGTCATAGTATTTAGTTCAATTAGTTTATAGCCTACACTTGATCACTCCTTGACTGGAAGCTCTGCTGGTTATTGTTTGCCCAGCAAATCCACAGCAAACCAGCTACTGTGGATATTTTGAATTTACACAATTCAGCAGCCTTTCATGATTGTTCATTATGCCTTTGTACTTTCTGCTGTGCAGTAGGGCCAGTTTTAGACATTCCTGTATTAAGTCTAAGTCCAGGCTAAAATGTTGCAAATCACTTGTCATAGAAATGCTCTTCAGATGTATCCAGACTATCTTTGATTAGCTTCTCCTTGTGAAAGAAGTTGTGAGGATCTGACAATGCTTTTGCACTAAATGACTGCATTCTTTTTGATACACAGGAACGCGATGGGGACAATATTTTTAAAGCCCCAGGTGGCCTTCTAGTTCTTTTTATGCTTGCTACAGTGAAACTTTGTTAGCAGGAAAGCCCTTGATTTCAGTTCCTGGAGCAATATTCTCTTGAATTCATTCACAGAAAGGCTTTCAACATGATTCTCCAGTCTTTTCATAATCTAGCCTAATGGTCAGAGCATCTATTGGGAATATCAAAGATTAAAGTTCTTATTCTGCTTGAGGAAATTCAAATTTCCCTTATTTTCTGTCAGGTGAGTTAATATTAGGCTACAGGATTTGGGGATGTTCAATATTAGAAGTAATAAATACTATTCCAGTTGAAACTGTGGAGAAAGGAATTCAAGATTCATTCAACCAGAGAAAGGGAATAAAAGGATCAGTAATCTCTTGTTGTTTGACTTACTGGCTATTCACACAGAAAGGGAGGTAAAGAAGTTTTATTGATTGATTCTGAGACTGTGCATATATCCAACACATGTAAGCTATCAAACAAAATGTGTAAAAATGTATGGGAGTAGAGTACTCATCAAGTACTCAGAATGCTTGCCTTTCTAAATAGCATCCCTAAGAGTAGATGACTGTGTATCTAATGTTTTGTTCATCTGTTGATCTAGTTAAGTTATAGCTTTTTAGGAAGGTAGTCCTTTTCTTTGCCAAAAAAATTGCAGAAGTGGTTATTTCTTCCCTCTGTCAGTATCAACATTTGTTAGACTCAGATGACCTCATTTTGAGAAAGATCTATTCTGTGCTTGAGCATTCAGAAGCCTTTAAAAATAAAACTAGCATGAAACACTTACTATTAGTCATTTTTAATACCAGTGACTTTTCTCTCACTTATTGATAAGGAAAGGATAGCTGCGAGTCCACCATGTCTGCGTAACTAGAAGTAATCAAACAAAAAATTTGAGTACTATGATAATTCCATGACTTTATTTTCATGTGATGGGTTTGACTTATTGCAGCAATCAGCACAGAAGTGTTTTCTCTTTAGATTACTTTAATCATTACTAGACTCTCCTTTTGTGTCATAAAAGTCTGGTTTCAAAGGAGAAAGAGATTATGTTTCAGGAAACATTGTACTTTCTTCTGTGCTAAAGTGTCAGGGAGATATCATTAATTTGCTTACTTAAACATTAGGTTGATCTGAAGAACTTTACCATAAGCTCAGAAGAGGACAGAGCCTGCTGGCCTTACTTCTCATTGCTTATATCCTGGAGAAATATCCCAGGGATTCGAATGTGTCAAGAATTTACTGGAAAAAAAAAAAAAAAAAAAAAAAAAAAAAAAAAAAAAAACTTTTTTTGTGTGTGTGACATGTGGTCTTTGACCAAACAAAAATAATTGACATTTTGGGGAAATTCTGCTAAAAGACAAGACTGATTTGTGACAGAGCCTGGGTTTGGTGAGCTGGCAGCTTGCCCCGGTGGACGTGGGTGCTGAGGTGTCACAGTGTGAAGGCTCCAGTTCTACATAACATCTGGGGTTTCCCAGAAACAGCTTAGTTCAAAGTGTTTCTTCTGGCTCTGAAGACTCTGTCTTCAGGGCACTTGGTGAATCCTACAGAGAGTGTTCTTGTTGGAGAAAGCACGAGGAGTTTCAAACGGTCGGGGGGGAGGGAGAGATGAAGGAAGGGGCACCCACAGACATCTTATCTGGAGAGTCTTTTCATGTACTTGAAATTGAGGATTTATCTCATGCTTGAGGTTCTTTCAGAGTGTTTTTGGTTTAATTTCCTCCCCTACTTCTCTCCACCAAAATTCAGATTCCCATTTCATTCCTGTCAGAAATAAAAACTTTTTCAAAATGTCAAAAATTTTCACACATGGAAATTTTGACTGGCTTCTGCAGAGAAGCACAGCTGTATCTTTGCAGAATGAGTTGGCAGAGAGAGCAAAACAACTCAAAGGATTCTCCTTCAGACACTCATTCATTCTCTTTTGGTGAAGCCAAAAGGAAAATCAGTTTCTCTTTTTGCAAAGAATGTATGATGGTGATGAGATTTGAAATGCAGTTTTTGAAAGGTTTTGTGCATTTAAATATACACTAGAGTTAGAAAAAATTTAATTAGAAATAAAAATATCAAAAAAACTTGTAATAGGTAGAAGTGGAACAATTAAAAACAAAAGAGAATAAGTAATAGCGAAAACAACTATAAATTTTGAATTAAATCATTTTTAACAGAGTCAAAGATGATCAGCATGCACTGTACTATAAATGTATACAGCAGAAATGCTAAAAGTAGCAATTAATATTACTAATTCTGAGAAGAATACTGATGAGTTTCTTTTATTTTGTAGTACCTTTAGTAAAACACAATTAGTACACCTATTTTAATGGTACTTTTCCATGTGCTGCTCGTCAAACCAAAACTAGTAAAAGTAAGTTGAAAATTCTTCAGTGATTACTTCTTTATATTTTTCTTATTTGAAATTTATCTTTATCTTTTGTGTCTGTGGAGTTGGCTTGGAAATTATTAAAGTCTATCTTGTGACTGGTTCCTTTGTTTCTAAGAGAATCTCAGAGAGAAAATAATTTCAGCTAAATTATTTTCTTCAAGGTGCAAAGTTCATTCTGTTTCAACAGGTTCTGTGATCTTCCCTCTGTTTCCCTCTGTCATTTCTGTATCCTTTCAGATCTGCTAGCTGGAATCTTTGGAGACTAAGATTGATTATAACCACAATTTTTGGTAATAAATATCATATAGCTAGGAAAAACAATCCCATCTTCTTCTGTATTCAAAAAAATATTTTTAATTCCATGTACTTTTAAGGCTTTCTTTTATTTTCCTCCTGCTCAGTTCAGTATGTTTAGGAACCCATGTCATCTTTGCTTTCTAGTTTCTGACTCCTACACATTCAGCAACTGTGCATCTACTTCATTTCATTTTTTTTCCTGGACTGCTTTCTACATGACTTATCTCTCAAGTTTTTTTTCTTCTTCTTCTTCTTCTTTTTTTCTTTTCTTTTTTTTTTTTTTTTTTTTTACATTTTCTCTATCTTTCTACTTGTTTAATTGCTTCCTTGACCTTCAAAAGAAAGACAAACTGTTATCCTGTAATCTCAAGTCTTTCTAAATGTTCGAAATCCTTTATTTTATACAGCTACTAGAGATCACTGCATGACTCCCAAACACATGATTTCTCAATTTTGTGTTCCAGTTCAGGATTATAGCTTTGGAAAACATGGCCTGGAGGAGTGTTGCCATGTTAGTACTTTGCATACCTAGTACTCTCTACAGATTTCCTTTTGTAACAGTTTTGTTCATACATCATTTCAAATATGACGGCACTTTTTTCTCTTTTGAATTCTATTCTAAACTCTTTGCTAGCTTCTGATTACACTTCAGCATTTGCACATTCTTTCCCTGTTAAATATTTATGAAGAATGATTGGTCATACAGGTAAAATTGGTTGGAAATATTCCACTGAACCTTTTTTAACCGAAAAAACGTGGAGTCATCAAAAAACAATTCTTCTTGAGAGAAAGACTTCATTTAAGTGAGTAGCCTGATTAAAAAAAAAAAAAAAAAAAAAAAAAAAAAGGAAGAGACGATAGTACAGATTTTCTAAAACATTCTATTTGAACTTTTTAAAGTAAAAGTTTCATTAACTGATTTGTAATATCTACCTTCTGAAAATGACATTAAGTTGTCCTAAGAAAAATTAAAGAGTAAAATTATCAAAATTGATACTTTTCAGCTGTCTTAATCAAATTTTCTAGTTTGGAATATGTTTATGGAAACTAAAGATATCATCTGTCCCATTTCAAAATGGAAAAAGATCATAGTCTAAAGAACTTCCGTGGAAGAGGAACCCTCTTCTGCTCCGAGAGTTGATATTGGCAGCTATGTCCAAAAGTCCAGTATCACAGCTGAATCCAGGGCATGACTTTGGCTCCTCATATTATAGCAGGGTTTACCAAATAGAGACAAATATGTTAGATTTCTAATGACAGCTGTTCCTGACTTGGTAGGATAAGTAGCAGGCTGTGGCGATGGCAGCTGTTAAGAAACTGGTGTAATCTGTGGGTCTGAGGGGTTGGGAGCTCTGGAGGCTGGAAGGAGTCCTTGAGCAGGGGAAGGAAGAGCACTGCTGTGGGAACTAGAAGGGCCCTCCTTGCCAAAATCCCTTTCCACAATTCAGCCTTTCATTAACAGATGCTGCAACAACAATACTTAAAATTATACTATAAAAAAACAAAACAACAATCTAAAAATGCGGTACTGCAACAACAGACAACCAGAAGCAAATAGCAAAAGATAAATTACATAAAGTTGGAGAGGCTTAATTCAGTAGCCATCAAATTCAGAAGAGACGTTCTTATCACTTTTCAGGGTGTTTTGAATTAAATCTACTATACATATATACTAGGGTACCTTTATTTTGTTCTAACATCAATAAGTACTAAAAAAATTAATATGACAATTTTTAAGTGCATCTTCAATCATACTTTTAATAGAATAAAATGAACATTCAGGATTTTTACTCAGAAAGGTGTAAATACAATCTCTTCCTTTTTTATCAGCTTTACTAACATTAATCTTTACATTGACCAAATCCTGTCTCATAAAGACTAAGGCAAAATAAAAAGAATGGCAAAAGGGTAAAGCAGTAGATGTAGAAACTTTCTCAGGAGAATTCTTATGCTACCAGAGAAAGACAGAATCTTGTGGATTATGTAGAGATAAATTAAAATTTTTAGGGTCCTAATACAGGATTGAACAAAGGTCCAGCACTACAAAGGGACAACAAGAGGTGGTCTTTTGCGTATGGAGACAGTGAAGAGTAAAGCACCTTCTGCTCAGAAGGCTCATTGGTAATACACACTGTCATAAATGCAACTTGCTGCTTCCACGTAGCCGGCTCACTTAAAAGTAAGCACCTTCAGCAGGCAGATGACTCAAAGGGAGAAAAAAGGGTGGATAGTGCCGTGTGCAAGAGTGGAGAGATGCTACCTGTGTGGAAAAAGAGGAAGGGGCTTGAAACTACAAAAGTATTTTGCCATTGCTGTTGAAGTGCTGTGGGCCTTGGGAGAGGAGACACGAAGCTAGCTCATGGTATTTGCTCTTCATATCTACCAAATGAACTACTATAAGAGTGCAGATAGCCGTTTATGCCTCTACTTATATGTTGCATTTCTACACAAGACTATTGAGAAAAAGATTGCTGCTGATTATTTTTGCAAGAAGAAAGATTTTTTTACAGTATTTTGGATATCCCTATTAAAACCAGAGAATTAATTAGCAAATGATCCTTATTAATACAAAATCATACCACCTGTTACGCCCACCTTCCAAAGCAACTGTTCCAGCAAAAGCTGTGTATTCATCTACCCACTTTTTCAGACTGTATTAAAAGGGTTATAATCTGTATACACA
Organism: Rhea pennata; assembly: GCF_028389875.1. NCBI lineage: Eukaryota > Metazoa > Chordata > Aves > Rheiformes > Rheidae > Rhea > Rhea pennata. The sequence continues at coordinate 140,405,422 of NC_084663.1, read as the reverse complement.
GATTAATGGCTTTTAAGACAGAAATAAAAGAGAGCAGAAAAGACACCCAGCACTACAGAAGTTTGGACAAGTGTTAAGCTTTGGTACAGAACTGGAAAGATAAGAAGAATTTGGATCATGTGTAAATTCCATAATCCAAAACTGAAAAGGCTTAAGGCTTTGCTAAAGACAATTTTGAGGATAGACTCTGATAAATTGAAAAGATTTATGATGTTGCAGGATTATAAATCAGAAGTCAGTAAAAAAAGAAACTTAGTAGAAGGAAAAGTCAGTGTTTTGAACCACTGGAAGAAAGAGTGCACTATGCAGTCAGTAGATCACAGTTTTAGGTTTGTTGAACCTGAGTATGAAGCTGTGTTGACAGCGGTTTGCCTCCTTAGAAAAGAATAGGATAGTAAGCTGGACTACATAGAAACAAGAGGCACTGTTGTGAAGCTCACAAAGCAGACCTTCCCACCTCTCTGAAAAGAATTTAAACGGGGAGAAGAGAGTTCAGAGAGAAGAATAAAACATATTTTACTTGAAGAGATGAGTTGTGTGAGGCTATGTGCAGAAGTGTTTGTACATCACCTCAAATTTGGTTCCAGAAAAGATGTGAGAACTGTAGACCACCGGAGCTCTAACTGTAGTATACAGAATCTTTAACCTGAAGGTCCCCAATGCAGTTTCTAAGTGCTGGGCAAAAAGTCAACCATGATACAAGTAGGCTTTTGAGTGATCGCTGTTAGCCTCCAAAGCACAGGGAGAATTTTCTCTGAATAGGAGAAGTACTCAATTCAGCAACAACTCCAGGTCATAATCCCTAAGGTGTGCACATTCTTCAGATGAAGAGCGCAGGCACGCAATCCTGAAGTGATGACTGATGAAGGTGCTGCCTCTCAGCTGGGCAACCTTTATGTGTTAGCCCAAATGGCAACAGGTTAATTTTAACTCAAAGAGAAGGGAACACACAGTTCCAAATCTGTTAGACAAGATATGGTCATCACAAAATTTTCTGCTAAAAATACAGTGTGTATTTCTGTGCCTACAGATTTATTTAAAGACAATATTTCCATCAGAAGATACCAATCATCGATATTACTGCTAAGCAATCATCCCGTGATTGACTCTTGTCTCTTGAAGTGTAATGAAGTAAGGGATGGGAATCATGAAAAAATGCAACCATCCAGTGGAATTTATATTATTCCTCCCTCTTTTGTACATATTTCAGCAATCTAACTTTTATATCAAGAAAATTAATAAGCTAAATTGCATATGTGAACTGACAGATGCTAAGAGGAAACAATTTCTTTTCAGCTTTTCAGACTACTTTGCGTCTTCCACCCTTCTCTCACTTACATTTTCCCTTTGGATTTCATGATGTTTTTCTTCTCAATATAATAGATACTATTTATAAATTATTTTAAGTAAAAACATTTGCATTACAAGTATACTTTTAGTGCACCTGAAAAAAATTTTTTTCAATAAGATACTAGAATAAAAAAGGTCTGTTTTCCATTGAAAAGGGTGAATATGTATGCATAACAGAGAAAGTATATAATTTTTCAGATTTTAGAGGAAGAATTAATCGATTAAATACACACAAGAAACTGGTGGCAGGAGGAGTATTTGTTTATTTGTTTTCCTATTGGGGAAGGAGTGAGAGCCAAAACAAGTAAAAAGAAGAAAAGATTTAAGCAAAAAAACTAGAAAGCTGTGATCCGACAACAATCCTCACAGAATTTTCTTTGCCAGAATTTCTGTTCAAAAAAGGATTAGCACCACTATAATCCCTGAAAACTCAGGGAAAACTCTAACCAGCATGTTACAGACCAGCATGTTACAGAACAGACATCAGAAGAAATTATGACAAAGGTTATAGCAAGCAATGAAATGACAATTCAAAAATTCTTTAAAAGTTTTTATCAACATTAAAAATGTTCAACATTGAGGAAGAGAGAGAGAAAAAAAAAAGAAGCATCTACATCACAGGATAATGTGAAGGAAGAAACCCAAAGAATTTAGCATTTGAAAAAACTTATGATAAAGGGACAAAAAAAGGACTCTGGAAAACCCATTCATAGAAAAAAATCATTAACTTTGTTTCTGTAGTCTGGCTGTTTTATTCTAACAAATAGGTTGTCAGGAACTAGCAAAATGATGAGAAGGTAAGATAGTAAGGAAAGCTGCAGACATAGAAAAAAAATAGCTACATTTTATAGCATTTGAAAGAATATTATTGAAAAAGCCCTTGTCACTGTAACCACAGATGAAGAAATATACAAAGTTAACTCATGAAGATTTTCACGCAGAATTATGATTGAACTGGGAAATTTTTTTCACAGGATAATATTCTGTGTAAGAAATATAATAAATATATCCCAAAGCAGCTGCCCCATGCTTCAGAGCTGAACACACTGCATTAAATTCTACTATTCTGGAAGTCCTGGTGAGATATTTCAGGAAGGAAGTCTTTTTTTTTTTCCCACTGTAATGGGTTTCTGAAATAGTCTTTCATGAATCTTGCATATTACTTTCATGTGCCTATAACTGTGTAACTATATTGCAATTAACCTGCAAGACGGAAAGCCAGAAAACTGAGCATGCAAAAAAATACGTTAGTTATGTTCTCCTAAGTACAAAGTATAGCTGCAAAGGCATTTTCAATACTCTTTATACATTCCCCTGGGAACTGAGCATCCTAATTCCTTATGCTTCCTCTGGGAACAGGGATACTCTGACTAAGGCTTGCCCCTAGGATTTTCCCCCAAAATTTAGAATTTGAATTACTAGTGACCTAAAAGGCTGTGCAGGTTAGTATGGAAGCATTGCTTTCCCTTTCCTTGACCTTGTTCTGGAGTGGTGGGCTTGTGATAGTGGCTTATTCACCTTATTTCAAATCATGCCATAACTTGCCAGTTGATGCAAGCTGGAAATGTCCATACCCATCAGGCATAGCTGTGCAGAACCATTTCTTGCACAGGTAGCAAATGAAACTCCATCACTGCCTGATGTTTAGCTTGACCATAGAAAATGAATCGCCCATTGTGACTGAAATGTTTTCTGAAGCCTGGGAGACAAATTAAGACCTGATATATAACTCTATACCAAAAATATTTTTTACACTAGCCTACAAATTCTCAGCTGTGCTTTACACAAATATACGAGGTGAATAAAGAACGTAGTTCAGTCAAATTTTGAAAAGCTTGGTAGAATTTGATTTGAGATAACTGATCATACAGCTAATAATATAATAACTACAATATAATATAATATTCTAATACAAAATTTGAAAAAATATATATGTAGTTGTGTCTTCTGACACCGAAGAGAACTATGAATCATTTTTGACTAATAGATTCCTTCCTGTTTTATTGCTGCTTTCATTCACAAAGAAGATAATCAATAACAGATGGAGCACATTTCAGTTTTGGCTCTTTTTTTAAAGCTCTTTTTATAAAGGAAAAAAAGGGAAAAAAATAAAGAATCTATTCAGGAAGAAGGGCTTCAGATATAAAATACTAAAGATATTCTCCTTTAATATTTATAAAGTACTCCAGAAATGAAGAAAGATATCTTTTTCTCATGCAAAGAAAGCATTAAAAATGAGAAAATATAACAAAAGAAATTGTTAAAGAAATGCAAATATATGCATAACTTATAGAAGTAAGAAAAGATACATTTATATGCAGTGGAATGAAATTTATTAGGCTGTAGATGCCAAGTGTTATTTATTTTAAAAAATGAACTGCATAAAAGATATTCAAGAAGGAGAAAAACTTCTGAATTACTTAAGGAGCCAATAACAGGAAAGATCCAAAAAAGTGCTAAGGTGACGATGTAATTGGATGTGGGATTCTGTTGGATGTTCTTCTCTTGCTTTGACTTCTACCTATTTAAGGTAAAGTAATGTAAGTTCAAACTCCATTGCCTTCCTTGTATTAGCAACAAACAGTGACCATATGCTTCTTCTAGGATACAGCAGCAGGACTTTTAGGGAACTGCAAAGTGTAGAGAAGAAAAATAAGAGCTGTGCTGTTCTTTCATTTTACATTTGTCCTTCCTTTATTTCCAACTACTGCTCATTTAAAGTGAAGATGTAGCCTAAAATGTAATACCATATTTTCATCTCAGGTGCATTTTATGTATCACTTCATAATATAAAAGACTTCAGAGTATGGTAATGGCTGTCCTTTAAGAATTCATTTCACATTTGATAGAAGTTATTTTATAAAATGTATTTAATCTGCATATAAGATATGATAAGAGAGAAAAAGATATCCTATGGAAAATTTCACCAAAATACTATGTCACAGATACATACATACATACATACATATATATGCACACACATATATAAATTTTTAGATTAAAGGTTTGGTACAGGTTGAAGCCAGCCTAAACATCAAAAGTTTGCACTTTCAATAATATTTCTTGGTGAATTTGTGTGGAAATAGACAGCTACATTTATTGAAGAGCCTTACTGAAACTTCATCAATCTGTTATATATCTTTTATGTATTCCTTATATTTATTCCTCTTTATTCCTTATGCCTATGACTGTTTTGAGGCTGAAGTACTAATGCATACTATCTCTTCCCAAATGCTTTATTCAGTGATGACAAAATCAAATGGTTTTGACATTACAGCCTCCTCTATTATGATCAGTCATGTTGCTTCCAAATAACTTCCTTGGAGACTGTGGAGGAAGAGGAGGTTACAGAGGAAACGGCTATCTATGCAAAATTTTTAGTGACATTAAAAAGAAAAACATTGACAGTAATGCTAAAATGAAAGAGAAATATGAACTTATTCACCCAAGTGGGTAAGTCACTGGAATTTTGTCTGCAAGAATAAAGTAAATATTTTCAGAACTGGAATTGTTCTCTGCTGCTGAGGTCAACTGGCATGAAGCAGCCTGGGTCTGTGCTGTTAAATCCTCTCAGCTTCCAAGAAAGGGTACTTGCATGCAATCTGCATATTCAGAATTCTCTCTCGTCTCAACTAGCTCCTACAGTGCTTTCAGAAGATGCCTAGGAAAATGCCCTTTGATTCATTTCCAAAACCATGACAGGAACTGTTTTAACAATATAAGAATAAACATGGTTGAATTTCAGTTCCCACGAACATTCCCTGACATTATTCAGTTTACTAGTATAGAGTATCCTATAAGTAGGGCTGAAGGACCAACTGGATCTCTGCTATTCCATGAACAGTTATGGGAGGCTATATTTTAATAGCATAAATAATTATTTCCCTCGTGTAAAGGTGAATGGTTTGCAAGTTGCCCTCCAAAATCAGTTACCTCTGTACAGGAGTAGAAGCCAGGGTCATGTCTCGTGCTATTTAGTGCAATACAGTGAAATCTTTAGTGTAGGTAATGGAGAAATACTTTCTCCTTAGAGTGGAGAAGGATAAAGGAAATCACTAGGACCTTTAGTGTTTATATGTTCTGCTGAAGTTAATAGAAGGAACTTAAATTTTGGGGGATACAATTTGTCTGGCTAAATGCTAGTCACTTACATCTACACTATACTCTCCCTTTTCAGTGAACAGAGAGAAATAGGTGTTTCAAGGTTGTGATTCAAATCATCCTAATGTAAGTTTCTAAAATAGGTTGAGTGAATCATATTCTAAAATTATCTACATATATCCTGTTGACTATAATGGGAACTTAGGTGATTAGTTCAGTAGACATTCAAGTTAGATGACTCAACCTTCCATCCATTCCAGCACTTTGCCTGAGCATTCATGTAACAACCGCCTGCATCTATGCATGCTTTTTCAAAATACCAGAGTAGGGCAGTGATTCTGCAGGGGTTTTTGTTTCTTTTTTCCACCTTGCAGTGCTAATGTAAATTCAGGATTGCAATAGGAAGCTGTGGAAATAGGATTTCTCATATAACCTGCTTAAATTAAGCAAGAAAATTAGAAGTAATATGGTAGATTTTAATAAAGTTTAAAATGACTAGTTAAGTGTTGCATCATTGTGTTTTTCCTCAACATTTTTAACTGGTATAGTACTGATATCTATCACACTCATCTTAATCTCCTGTAAAATGGCTTGTTGATTCCTAGACATGTATTGAAACACATAAGGAAAATCGAATGATGGCATTAAACAATACACCAATAAAGAAGGCATAAACAGGAGGTACACAGAATGTGGAAGAGGGGACAGGTCACTGCGGAGGAATATAAGAATGTAGTCACAGTATGCAGGGATGCGACAAGGATGGCTAAGGCCCAGGTGGAACTGAGTCTGGCAAGGGATGTTAAGGACAACAGGAAGAGCTTCTTCAGATACATCAGTAGCAAGGGGAGGACTAGGGAAAATGTGGGCCCACTACTGAATGAGGTGGAGGACCTGGTGACAAAGGATACAGGAAAAGCAAAGTTATTGAATGCCTTCTTTGCTTCAGTCTTTACTGCTAAGGGCAACCCTCAGGAATCCCAATCCTGGAGACTGGGGAGAAAGTCCAGAGAAAGGAAAACTTTCTTTTGGTTGAGGAGGATCAAATTAGAGATAATTTAGGCAAACTTGACATCCACAAATCCATGGGCCTGGATGGGATGCACCCACAGGTACTGAGGGAGCAAGCAGATGTTATTGCTCTTTGAAAGGTCATGGGGAATTGGAGAGGTGCCTGAGGATTAGAAGAAATCTAATGTCACTCTTCTTGTTGTCAGTCTTCAAGAAGAGGCAAGTTTGCTGATGATACCTAATTGGCTGAGACCCCAGAAGGCTGTGCTGCCATTCAGAGAGACCTGGACAGGCTGGAGAGCTGGGCGGAGAGGAACCTCCTGAGGATAAACAAGGGCAAGTGCAGGGTCCTGCACCTAGGGAGGAATAACCCCATGCATCACATAGGCTGGAGGCTGACCTTCTGTAGAGCAGCTCTGCAGAGAAGGACCTGGCAGTGCTGGTGGATGACAAGTTGATCATGAGCCACCATTGTGCCCTTGTGACCAGGAAGGCCAATGGTCTCCTGGGGTGCATTAGGAAGACTGTTGCCAGCAGGTCAAGGGAGGTGATCCTGCCCCTCTACTCATCCCTGGGGAAGCCTCATCTTGAGTACTGTGTCCAGTTCTAGGCTCCCCAGTGCAAGGGAAATATGGAGCTACTGGAGAGAGTCCAGCGTAGGGCTAAAAAGATGATTAGGGGACTGGAACATCTCTCTTAAGGGGAAAGACTACAAGAGCTGGGCCTGTTTAGCCTGGGGAAAAGAAGACTGAGGTGGGATCTTATCAATGTATATAAATATCTTAAAGGAGAGTGTCAAGAGGATGGGGCTGGACTCTTTTCAGTGGTGCCAAGTGACAGGACAAGAAGCAATGGTCCCAAACTGGAACACAGGAAGTTCCACTTGAATATAAGGAAAAATTTCTGTACTGTGAGGGTGACAGAGCACTGGAACAGGTTGTCCAGAGAGGTTGTGGAGCCTCCTTCTCTGGAGATATTCAAAAACACCTGGATGAGATCCTGTGTGATGTGATGCAGGTGAGCACTTGAGGTAAATGAGATACTCGAGCAGAAAGGTTGGACTAGATGGTCTCCAGAGGTCCCTTCCAATTCTCTGTAATTCTGCGAAGATCCAAAAATATTGGAGAAATATGGTATAAGTTTAATAAGTAGAGAGAAATCAGGACAAAAAAAAATGAAGCTTTATTCATGTTACCTTATAACCACCAAATAATAGAATATATCAATTTTCCACCATTGGCATTATCATTTTTGTATTCAGTTCCTCCAAATTACCTTCAATCTGTATTCTGTATTTGTTCATTTTTTAGAAAGAGATAACAGATGCTATTTATAGATTTAGATTCCCATATCATTTCTTATTTGATGTGAGTTAAGCTGGAAACTGTCAAAGAACAAAAAGTCAGAGTAGCAGAGTTTCCTGCAAACTGTATAAAGAATCTTTGTTGGTATAAAGCCAAGAATTGACCTTGGATACTAAAAAATACCTGTTTTTCTTAGTTTTACTGTTCGTCTCTTGTCATTCATTCATCTGTGCTTCCTTAAGTAGTTCTAGAAAGCTTTAGCATCAGCAGCAGAACTTAGGACTTACCTTTGAGAATATAACATAAAATCACATGAACACGTTATGACATATATGAAGTGGGACACATTCATTAAATATGCAGCTAGAAGCTTCAGAAAAGTGTCAGAAATGATGAAGTTGCTGTGAAAACACTTGTGTCAGGCTCAGGTAATTTGGGTAAGTATATCCAGAAGGCTGCACAACAGAGTTTTTAATTACCTACACCATTATACACCATTATAGTATGTTAACATACACACAGGCAGAAGACACCTTTTTACATATCATGCTTGTGTGATGCCTGTCAAGTAGAATGATCCCCTTGTTACTATGAAGGAATCCTAAGTCACATACTCACTTAAAAAAAAATAAATAAAAATATGAGCATAATGATTAACAGAGTCAGAGCCTTCCTTATATATGCAATAATATGTATAGAGTTGCTCACCTATTGCTGCTGGACCCTTCATCCCTCTTGGTGGTTTTGAGAGAAGGGATGCCTTCTGGAAACTTTATTCCATTTCCAGTATTTTTTTTTTTTTTTGAGACCAGTGTTCCCCAGAAATGCAGATTTTCATAACCAGGAGTAACGTCAAAACAACACAATAATGATATACTTTGAAAGGTAGTGGTAAATTTGTATGTATTCCTGAAATCCTTGGAAGTTTCTGTTTCAGTGTTGAAACCATAGGAAGTGTGCAGTATAGCTGTACTAACAGGGAAAAGTCAAACAAAGACCATCTTTCTCTGGATATCAACACTCCCTACATTGCACAGGTCTTAACACTACTCCCTCTCTGCATAACTGCCCCACTTCCTCCTTCTTGCATGCCCTGTGCCTCTTTCAGTAGGTATACTGAGAAAAGCCTCATGATCATATGCCTTGTTATTTTGTTGGAGGCATAGTATTTTAGCTCCATGCTGATACAGACATTTCTGGGGTGTGTTGGGTAAAATTTTAAATTGTAGTACTGAACAGGGCACATGAGGAAGTGCTGTGGTTGCACAAATAAGTATTTATTGAGGATGAGTTGATGACAGCCTTGGCTGAAGTGACCATGAGATGGCAGAATGTAAGATCCTGAGGGAAATGAGGAAGGCAAGTAGCAGACTAGAGACCCCAAATTTCAAGTGACCGGAATTGTTCAAGGAACTGGTGGGCAGCATGTTATGCAAAGCCACTCTGAAAGGCAAAGGACCCCATCACAGTTTGCAGTTTTTATCAAGTTGAGGGGAGCAGATGATGATTCAAAAGTTGGAGGAATGAGCCAAACAGTCTCAGGTCCCTGAGTGCACTACCTGGCATTAATGGCCTTGACCAGACTCAGTCAGGGGTCATACTCAGACCCCTCCCCCCCATCTGCCCCTTTTGCATAGACCCAGGAGCCTCCTTTCAGGTCAGTCTGGGGTGCCCAACCTATCCTGAGACAATTTTCAGGAAGCAACTAGGGCTGCTCCTTATGGAAATGTGAGTCAGGAGCCAAAGGTGATCCTAACACATATCAGTCAGGGACAGTGACTGCAGTGGCAGGGCACAGTGTCTGAGCAGAATGAGCAGAGCAGAGGTGGTAACAGCAAGAGGGTCCACTGACAGTCTAGTAATCATCACACAGATTGAGGCAGTGAGTCACTCCAGTGTCATCCTGTGAAAGCTAAATGACATTTCAGGAACAGCTAGAAACAAGACTGGAGGCCAGTCTACCTAAGTGTAACCTCATGTATCAGTACAGGACCATTGGACTGGTCAGCTGGGGAGCTCTGCGGAAAGAGCTTGCTGCCTGAATTGGCGGTGCATCTTGCAGAGATGAAGGTTAATTGAATATTGGACTGTAGTAGCAGGATAATAGCCAGTAGTTTGGAGGAAAGATTTTTTCTTTCTTACTTATCTCTTGTGAGTTCTTTTTTTGAATATCATACCAGTTATGACCTCACCAAGAGACAAGAGAGATATTGATCAGCTAGAGAGAGTTGGGTGGAGGGGGCGGAAATAAGCCTTGAGGGGAGGAAATGAGGAATCTCCATCCTTGAAGATATTTAAAACTTGACTGGACAAGGCCCTGAGCAACCTGATCTAGCTTTAATTTAGCCCTACTTTGAAAAGAGGAGGCTTGGACTAGACAACATTCAGAGATCCCTTCTAACCTGAATTATTATTTGATTCTGGAGCATGGCAAAGAGCCTTTTTGGAGGGGAACAGGCTGATGCAAGCCACATGGAACTGTCTCATATCCAAGCCAAGTTAGCTGAATTTATGGGCATGCACAAGAAAGCTAATCTGGACATGTCATCTACATGATGCGGATAACATAACACTTGTAGGTCAGTCCATTTACTCATAGCCAGGATCTGCATGTGTGCCAGTTCAGTTCCCCCAGCCCTGCCCAGGTACATGCAGCCTGGCTTACATACAAAAGCCACCATCCAGGAAGACTCATCATTGTGCTATGCTCTTCGTGGTTCCTAGGGACACATGTCCCCTTTTAAGGGATCTGGCCAAATCAGGAGCAGATCTGGCAGACCTGTATGCTGAGAGTATCAGGTGTTGGGCCAGCTGGAAAATTTTACTGGCTCCCTTAGAGAAGCTCTGACAGAACACTGTTATTAAGGCAGGTGTCCACTGCCTACCTCATCTGCTCTTTGTCTGTGTGGGAGATATCTGAAAAATACTCAAATAACAGTACTGACAGCCTTGCCTGGGCATTCTGAGGAGAGCAAAATGTTGTTGGCGTTTCTAAAAACAAGTTAGAAGTGAATATATCCCAAAACACATTATTCCCTCCAACTACTAGTACAGGAGGATCTGTGTAGACTACTCTATGTACCATAGTCTTATGGGAAAAAAAGAATTTTATAGGTTTTCCTTAGGCAACCTCCGACACCCATTCAAGCAAAAGTCCTGAGATGTCAGAAACTCAGGCATTGGAAATACCTTCTGAATGTGATTGGAGGTCAAGTACAGATTTCAAGGCCAAGGGAATGATTTGGGTGTACTCATCTGGGGGGCCAAGAAGAAGCTACACAATTGTTATTTATCTACTTTCTATTTTATTTCTGCTGCCTTGCCCTATAGAAAGAGATTTAAAAGTATTCCACAAGAATCTTTCTTTAAGATAAGTGTTATAAAGGCCTCTGTCCTGAACAATAAGGACTAATCTCCAAAGGTTCATGAGTAGTATTTGCTACCTATTTTAGACTATGCAAAGGGGAAGACCAGACACCCAGCAGGAGGAAGCTCTGAAGATTAATTATGAGACTTAGCCTGGAAAAATTTTTACTCAGCTAGCAAAAGTGCTAGAGGTAGTAAGAAAGCAACTGTGGATAGAAAAAATCTGTGGATTTACAATGAGCCCTAAAAGTGATTTACAGTGACCTATAAATCCAGCAACAAAGGCAGGAGGAGGCCTTGCTTGGCCATCTGTGCCTGAACCATACCAAACTCTGATTGTTTTAAGGAGAAAACCTTACATTCCTTCCTCTCTTCTCCCTCCAATTCATCCCTTCAGTATTTTTTTCCACCATAAAAAGATAGAGGAGGCTGAAATTAAATTATCCCATACAGCAACTCTGAACTGTGCACTGGAAAAAATTCCTTCTGACTTTACTGCAGTGAGCAACCTCTGCCAGAGGCATGCTATTTAATTACCATATAGTTTCCTGACTAGTGTTGTGGGGAGTGACATGGTAGTGTGAGATCAACGGCAATACGAAACAATAAAATGAATTAAACTGCACAGGGTAAAAGGAGAAAAAAATGAAATGGGAGCTGTGTTTGTTAAATGTTTACTATTCAAGCACTGCCTGAGGCTTAGATTCTTGACTGTTAGAGAATTTTACAGTTTTATAGATACCATCATAGAATTTTTAAACGAGTGTGGTATGCATTGTAATTCATGCTGAAAAGTTCATATTCCCTGTTTCTCAAGCTCAGTATCTGATTTGGTGGGTTTTTTCTGTATTTCTTAGAAAATCATTATTTAACCTTTCTCAACTGAGAAGCAAGTCTAAACACAATCCTAACTAGACTGATTCATCCAAATAAACAAGTGTCACCAGGCATTCTTTGTATCACTTCTCATTTTTTAAAGATCTTACTCTTTTCTCTTTCTTCTACACATTTCACTTAGTAAAATCCTCTGCAAAGCCTCTGGTTTCCAATAAAAAAATAATTGTAGTAGAAGATGGAGGAAAACTTCTGTCCCTAGCCATGTTTTTGTAATTGCCTCCTCAGGCTCTGTCTTCCATTAGTTATGAATTTATTTAGGAAACAGCCTGCTCATCAATAGTTTAGTAACAAAAACACTGAGGTATCTTTATATAGAAGAGAACATGTGGCAAAAATTCCATTAGGCCTTGAAAATCATTTTTTTCTTTGGATTTTCTTTAGACTTATTCAAGTCTTCATGTCCCATTGGAAAGATAAAGCAAACATAAGTCATTAGCAGAGCACACCTGAAGAGTAAAACTTTTCCTCCTTCCATCTTCCTCTGTCTCATTTCACATACATGTCATCAGAAAGAATATCACAAATTAACTGAGCTACACATTTACACAAACAAGGAAACATAACTAAGCAGGCATAAGATATTTTACAGCTTTTGACTTAGAAGGGGATTGTTTACACATGCTAATCTAGAATTAATATTCTGTGGTGGGTCAGACACCTAATTTTTCTCCAGAGCAATAGAAGAAGAGCCTGCGCACCATTTCTACAACACTCAGTATTTAACTTCCTGACTAATACAAGCAATTTTCATGACAGTGTCTGTATATCCTATCCATCTAGCTGATTGAAATACCCCAAAAGATTTTAAAATCACATTGAACTGAAGATACTGTTTCTTTTTGCATAGGTAATTTTCCAAGCCAACTCAAGGTCATAAATAGAAGCCAGAATCTCAGCCACATTACATTGCCCCTGCAAGAAATAATAGTGATGAGAGTATACCCCATCCACAAAGGGTAAGTTTAAATTTCCATTAGAAATTGTCTGGATTAGAGAAACTTTGACAGGAGAACTTTTTTTTCCCTTCTAATTCAATATATTTAATACAAAGAAGTATTACAGGCAAAAGGTGTGGCCAGAAAATAGTAAGTTCACATTTTGCTATAAAATATTCATAAATGATACAAAAAGAGTATAAAGCTTTCTTCTGGGGGTTCCCTTAAGGCTTAATCTGTGTAACTCCAAACACCCACTACAGCTTCGTTTGAAAAACAGGAAAAATTGAAGTAAATCCTTGCCTGCAATGAAATAAACAGAAAAATTGCAGGGTCATGATCAGAACCAAAATAAATAGATAAACCAAATCAACCACGGCACATCCTGAAATTAATCTGTTTTACAGTGTATGAGCTATGAATAGAAAGCTTAGTCGCTTCATGGACTCGCCACAGCAGCAGATGGGAAGATCTGTCAGCACAAGTAATGTCAGGCTCTCAAGGCAGTAGTGTGAGGGACAGGATGAGTTTTACTTCGCAGTCTGAAGTCCTTCCACCCGACAGCGAGTATGCTGTTTTTCTGAACAGAATATTGGCTGCCAGATTAAAGGCGCCCCCCAGTCTGTGCAAGAGGGCTGGGGAGTGGAACGACCACTAGTCATGCATGCATCCTCTGATGCAGCAGTACTGCTCCAGAGGCTGATAATAAAGAAAGATTGAACCTTCATCGATCCTCTCTATTTCATTCCCTCTCTTCCAGCAAAGCTGCATTTGCTACTTTTATGAAGGTGGATCGATAATTTTTATTTGAGATTCATTAGTGGTGCTTTTTCAGGAATTTTTAGTCTCCTATAGAGTGCATTGCTGTTGGGGACATTAGTCTTAGAAAGAATGATAACTTGCCACAGTAACAGTGCTTCTTTGGGATAATTACTTGTGTGGGTCCTCTCTTCATATCCAACTTCCTTATCATTTTAAAACCTTATGAGTCACTCTTTTGTTGATGAAGGTTATATATGTAGGTTCAAAGACAATTATCATCTAAAAGCTGAGTCTAAGTAAAATATCAGCCTTATTTCTCTCTCTCTCTCTCATTTACAAAATAAAATTAAAGAGTTAATGTATTCAATGGTCTGTAGTTGCTTTCTAACCATTATACAGTTTCTTGAACAAAGCAGTTTGGAGAAGTTAAAATGCTTCCCTTCTATACTGATGAAACACCCATCAAAAACATTATTTAGAAAAGTTTTTAGCCATATAATAACAAGAACGTTTCTTCATTTTATTTGCATTTTGTAGGAGAGGCTGTTGTCTGCGTTCATCTTGGTTTTAAGATAAGAAAGATGTTTTCAGAAGCTTTTAGATGACTTGTAAATAGCATAGAGTGTATAACTGCAGTGCAACAAAATGAAGTGACTTGCAAAATAATGCTACAGCAGTATTGTCAATCAGATATTAAGTAACAATATTTGCATTGCTAAAAATAAGGCTTTAATTATTAAATGCAAAAGTGCCATGGAAAGCAAAATGTTAATTTTATATTTAATAATTAAATGTTTCCAAATTTTTCATAACAAGACAATTTTGATGGCAAGCTAAGGCTAGAAGCCGTTATACACTCCAGACAGCACTCCTTATTTTAATGTTAATACCCAAAATGTTTTGGAATACTTATGCATAGTAGCCATTCATTTAATGAGACCTTTCATATCAGTGAACAAACTAGGATGCAGTAGGGATTTGTTTTCCTTTTATTTACTTCATTAGCAGCACTATGAATGTTACATGTAAAGCCAGATGGAAAAGCAGAACACTTTTATACATACCTTCTGCCTAATGAAGCCACAGGACAATATTAAATTAGCTATGGAAGCTGGTGCTTTTTATTGTAATATTTGATTGCCTTAGACCCTCTCAGTATTAAGCTACAGTAAGTAAATACATGACTGTCTTCCATTTAACAATATTTCAATACCCTGCAAACGTGTTATGAAAGATTTAACTTATATAAATTCCTTTTGATAACAAAACCACCTGTCATATGAAATTCCATAACACTAATTCCTTGAAGTCTTGTCTTGAAAAAAACCTTTAAATGTAACTGTAACTTATAGTAATGAAAGAGAAAAAATTTAAAAAATCTTCCCTACTTCAATAATAAGAGGATGTGGCAAGACATCTTCTTTTATGTAAAATTTCTATTCATTTCAGTGGGGACCTCTGCCTAATAACTGATTGATGGTAGGAAATTCAGATGTCATTATCTCTACATTCTTTTCCGCAAAAATGAACTACATTTCTAGGTCTCACATCTGTAAGATGAGGAAAAGAACAACAGTTTATTATAACATCTATCAGACAAGAAAAAACCTCCTACTTGTTAACAAGCTATAGCACAAACAGAAAAACTTGTGTACAGTTCTTCAGAAGAAATGAAAACGATAGAGATTGCATCTATGAGAAGGAGTAGGGAAAGTTTGTGTATGAAACTATTAAAACTAATGTAGCTAAGATCACAGCCACATGCTTGTTCACTAGGAACTACTTACCCTTGAGTAGAGGGAAAGAGGAGAGATGAATGAGAAGACATGCTGTAGATTCACTTGCATCCACTGAGAAGACAGTAAGCAGGACTGTTCAGGAATTACTTTAAGCAACCATCCACCACTCTGCTTGGATCTATGCACTCCTGAAAATTTCTGACCTGAATTCTCACACTCATCACACATGATGGCACTAGCCAGTGCTGGCTGCTCCAACTTCTGCATCACAGAAAAAGTCTCAAGCTTTGGAGAGAAATGCAACTGCACAGCACCCAAAGTGATGGGATAGGAGTGTTCTCTCCTCACTGCATTTAATGATTCAACTCAACTCCGTGCTTGATGCTAACACGTTTATGAAGGAGAAAGACAGTGGTGAGGTGGGATCTTGTAAGTACCAATATCTGTTCCAGTTGGTCAGTGTTGCCTCAGACTGCAGACCAATGAACTTCGATATCACAGGCTTTTTGTTCAAATTAGAAATGTTACTGAAAATATAAGGCAGTATCTATTCCATTTTTCCACCTTATCTATCCTTCTGTCTCCAGCTGAACATATCCAGATTGCTTCAACAATGCTGCCAAGAAAGTAATATGTCCCCACAGGGCTTGCTTAGAATTAACAGGACTCCAGCAGGAGTCTCTCTCCTAGAATGGATTTGCAAGTCATAAGTCCATGTCTTGGCATAGCCAGAAATGTCTTCTTAGACAAAAAGTTAGGCCATCACTGGGATGTATCCCCAACAAGCTCCTGGGGGTACATTTGAGTCTCTCTTCTGCTTCATGGAGGGGTGAAACAGGTTGAGATATTTATGAACAGAATGAGAATGTCCTTAATAGTTTTCTGGCTTCCTACATGTAGTATGTGAAGTGAGAAAGACTGCATAGCCTCATTAAGCAATATCCAGAGAAACTGTAGGAAATAGCAGCAAGACATACAACTCACAAATGAGTTTATTTTGTGGATAGTAATAGAGCTAGTGGTACCTATGAGCCATGGTAGCAGGTCACTTGGCTGATCCCAATCCTCCTCACAGCTTACGCCTGAGTGCCACCGTGGTCATCCTTGGGTATGGAGCAACACATTTCACAGATGATGCTGGATGGGACTATCTCCACTACTATTGTCTTGGAGCCCATGATCTGATCTCACTGTAGTTAAGGTAAGATCTAACAAAACTGCAATCAATATTGCTGCCAAAGCAAGTCAAGAAATATTCTTCATCGCTACCACAAATCAGGTGGTGTAAAGGGGAGGGCAGTGAAGTGCCTGGTCATAGATTTCTGTCCTGTCCTTTCTCTTTGGTCTTTCTGAGAAGTGTACAAGCTATCACTTTGTGGACGTCAGCACATCTTCACTCTGTTTCCTCTCAATTTGTGCCTAAGACAGACCACCCACTCAAAGGGTTAATGTGCAAGAAATAGTCTGAGGTACACACTCAGACTTGCTAGTTTTTTCTGCCTTTTGTTTACCCTTGTATTTTTTTGTGAACTAAAAAGCTTTTTCTGTTGTCTTCCTTTGACTGTTCCAAACTGTCTATTCTCCTTTTTTTATTATTAACATTTTTAAGGAGTCCCTCCAGGGGAAAAGGAGGTGTTCTTGCCTCACCTGCTCAGGTAGAAAGTCTTTTCTTGGTTGTTTCTCTTTTACACTCACTGAAGTCGGAAGTTGAGGTGCTGAGCTGTCTTCTGACTGAGATGCCTCTGTTTCTTTCCAGCCCCCTGGACCATCACAGGTGAGTACTTCTATTCTAGTTAAATTCCCGGGTGCCAAACATCCGGTTTGGCCAGTCAGCACAAACTCACACGCACACACACACAAACACTCTTCAATAGCAAGCAGTTTGTTAGTAGATACTTACAAACAGACCGACCCGATGGTAATCTCGAGAAGGACCACTCCAATGCTTGTCCCGATCGTCTGCATGGTGAGAGAGAGAGTCGGCAGGCACAATCTTTTCGGGCGTCCCCGAGGAGACAACGTGGTTTTCTGCTGTGTAGCAGCCTCCCTCTCCTTTGTAAAAACTCTGGTATTTATGATTATTTGCGGCAGGTGGGAGTCCCTGCAAGTGGGGCCAGCAAGTGCAGGAACTCTAGCCCAACTTTGCCCCCGTTGCATAACTGGGCTGTGATCCTGTGCACGTGTGCAGACTTATTTCAGGGGCCACATTTGACTTTGGGGGTCGCTATTTCATTACTCTTCAACTTCTGACCTTCATGTTGACTGCTTCTCATGGTGATTCTGTGGCTTCCAGAATGTAACCAACTGCTGTTCTTTCTCACAGATTTCCAAGACCTTGTTAGTTACTTATTTGTATTCTGCTTAACACAACGGTATTGTTCTAGGCATCAAAAAGTTACAACACGAACCGTTCCCATCAAGTATCATGTAGTACAGATACAGCTTCTTACTAGCTTTTGTCTGTGGATCTTATTCCAGCTCTCACTGTGTTTTTTCATTCCTCCAAAACTGTCACTTTCTCTATGATTTTTTTCATTTTATTTCTGTCTCTCCCTTGGTATACAGAATGCAGCATTCTCTGAAAATGATATTAAATGTCTCCAGAGCCTTCTGGAAGGCAGTTCCAAACTGGAGTAGGCAATGCCATCGATTTTCAGTGTTCATCTGTTCCTATAAAGGAGGAAATCCTTTAGCATGCACGTCTGAATGAGTCAAGGCATGTTTGAGATGGGGAAAGTAGGCTCTGGAAGGAATGGATCTTCTTGTGGAAAAAGGAAACTAAGGAGGAGATAAAAAAGAGGCTAAGGGTGCCTTAGATCTATAAGCAACTTTGAACAATTTGGATATGTCATCTGTGGAGGCCCATCTTGCTTTCTAGGAGTTAGTGGGATGGGCATGCGTACTGTTCTCACTGCCTGGATACCTAGGCCATCCTTCCTGAAAAGCCAATAAATTCAGAGTCAGATAAGGTCTGATTAGGGCTATATAACTAGTGCTAAGTGGCGGATCTCAGAACTTGATGTAAATGTCTATATAGCCAGCAGTGATCATTTCACACAGTCACGCTGTTCATGGTCCAAGTCCTGTGGCAGAAGACGAGGTACTTCGCCTAATTGTTTGTGAAGGCTTTAAGTCCATTACCCATAGGATCCTGGAAAATGTCTAGTTCTAGCCCTTATGGTTTATGAGGGTTTGGAGAAATTGCTCTTTGCATTTCTCGATAAGTACAAAGGAGCTTTGGTGAGTTTCCTTGGATCCTGGAGGCAGTGTGCTGGCTTATGCTAGCTGATAGTAAAACACACATTAAATAAGCTAGTCACTAAGCCTAGTCATGATGCTGTTTCCTTTACCTAGAGAGACAGTGGCGCTTCAGGCACCTTGAAACACAACTTTATGTACTTCATATTGAAATGAAATCTTACAGGGTTAAAGGAAGTTAAAGAAAGTTACAGGAAGTCAAATGCTGAGATGTGACATATGGACAGTTTTCTGCTATTCTTACTCACTGAGACTGTACAATCATCACAGGGGAAAGGAACATATTTCTGGTGTCCCTCAATTCACACCTGCCTCTCCAAAAAAGCTTCCTGTTTCCTCCTGGTATAGCAAAATTCCTCTCTTTAGGGGCTTGATATCTCTGCCTATGAGGTGTCTACATCTTTATACTAGATATGTCTTTATGTCAATATTAAATTTATTTATACATTCTAATGCTAGATCCCATCAGTCTTTATCTATTTAAATTTCAGGTTATTCTGTACTGTTTACTCTATACTGCTTCCATGAAAAGCTGGCTTTGACTATCCATCTTACTCTCTTAATATTTTTGGAGACTACCTTGGTATTTTTGTATCTTTTACTTGAACCTTGTTGCTTTGCATTCTGGAAGTGCTTGGGTGGTATACTCACAATTCAAAATAACAACAGCCATACAAAAGGCAAAAGTATAATGTAGAGATTAAGAAGTGGCAAGTGAATCACTGTCCAGGAGGCCTGGATTGTCCTTATTACTTGTGTTCTGTGAGTATGGTAATATGAACATATTTCTATGTCTGGGTAACTGAATGTAAGTGCCTTATGAATGCTAATGTTTTGCACATTCCAAAAGCGTGAGGAAGCTGTCAAGACTGATTTCTGCTTAGCACTAGGATGTCTGAAACATTTTACTACATGGGAATTATGTGCTGCTGCTACATGAATATCAGTGAATCCTAAACTACTGCTAAAAGCAGTACTCTCAGCACGCAATTAACAAGCAACCTATAGACTAAAATATATTTGCCTAAAACATTCAATGAAAAGGGGGGGGTGATCCTCTGGCAGTTTGCAAAAACTGAAATGGGTGTCTCAAGTATGAGAGAGGCTATGTTTGTTGCAGAAATGGCTGACAGCAAGTAACTTGATCTGCTTTCTGCTAATGTATACTGTAAAAGATGATAGCTAATCTGTAGATTTTGAGGGATGAATCAGCCATCTGCAGCTTGTGGTCTTAATAATGTGAGTAGTATCTGAGAAGGTAGGGTGCTTGAGAACGTTTTACCTGCTATTGTATGTTATCTTGTAATGTTAAATGTTCTCCAAAGAAAGGCAGAAGCTGGGAAAGCCAAAGCTCAGTTATATTTGAAAATAGCAAGAGATACGAAGGACAAAAAGGGCTACTATAAAGCAAAAAGAAGGCTTAAGAAAATTGGGTCCACAGTTCAGTGGGTCAGGGGATGTAGTGAAAAAAAAGGGCATGGAAAAGGTAGGGGTTTTTTTGCCTTACTTTTCACTGGTAACATGAAAGCCTGCTCTCAGGTCTCTGGATCCTGGTGCCTGGAGGAAGAATTTATGGGAATGAATGTTACCTAGAGCATAGGAAGATGGAGTAAGGGAGCACCTCAGACATCTGGGCATGCACAAATCCATGAGACCAAATTGAGGAATGGGGCCAGTGTCATTGAGGCTGCTCTCTGTCACCTGAAATGTCATGGTGATTAGAGGAAGTTCCTGATGACAGAAAAAAAGGCAAAAGTCACACCCATCTTCAAGACAGGGAGGAGGTCTGAGGCTCACTCAGGCTGGTCAGCCTCTTCTCTCTAGGACGGCAATGGAGCAAATGCTCCTAGAAGCCATTGCTAGCCTAACGAAAGACCAGCCAGCACAGTTTTACCAAAGGGAAGTCTTGGCTAATGACCACAACTGCCTTTTTTGGTAAGATGACTCGTTCTGCAGATGAGGAGAGAGCTGTGTGTGTTTGCTTTGACTTTAGTTAGGCCTTTGGTATGGTCTCTCATAGTATTCTGATAGGCATACTGGTGAGACATGGATCAAATAAGTCAACAAAAAAAGGTGGACAGAAAATTGGCTGGATCGTGAGGTACAAATGGTTGTGATCAGTAATGCAAAGTCCAACAGGTGGCTGGTTATGTATGTCCCTCCAAGGTGAATACTGGGGCCAATATGTTTTGATCAATAAATATTAATATCCTAGATGACCGGGAGGAGTGCAAGTCTTAGGATGATACCAAGCTGGGGAAAGGCAAGGACTGCTGTTTTTCTGTGATTTGGAAGTAAGTAAGGAAAATCAAGGAGTAGCAGGAGTTTAATGGCTGAATGAGGAATCAGATATCAAGATGAACATCTGGGGAAAAGTGTGAACAGCACAAAGATACTGGATTGAAGAACTGTAAAAAACAGAATAATGGAACAGATAGTTGTTCACTCTACCCTAATTCTACTAATTGTTCATTCCACCTTTATTTTTGCTTTTCCCAGCATTTAAATGTTTGATTTAGTAACCAGATTTATATTTCTTTAAAAGATGCTTTCTGAATCTGTGCAATCTGATATACATGTTGTGTTTCTACTGTATGTATTAGAAAATAACTTTAATCATGAAATTAAAGTCAAGAAGACTGATGCTATCAAAGTGCCCATTTTCTACAAGAAGAAAGCTGTAATCTGGAGATTTTCATCATTTACTTTTTCACCAAAAGACGTCCAAAAAATACAATGCAAAAATAAAAATCTGAGGTAAGCTCCAGAAAATGTTATGCATAGAAAACAATAAGAACAGTTTGATAGGAGTGAAAGAGGAGCCCATGTTTACTCATACACTACTTGATATGTCATGCAAATTAAATCAGTAATAATATATGTTTTGAAGTACTCTGTAAATGTCATAGTCTTACAAATCTGTCTATTGGCAGCTGCTTTTCCATACCTTGTGGCAGTTCACTAGATTTTGCTGACAATAAGTCATCCTTTGGAGGTTTCAGCTTGATTTCAACATTTAAGAACTAAAAAGGCTTTCCAAAAATGTCTTGGATTAAAAACAAAGAAGACAGCTGGTGGATAAACAGGTCAATTTTTCTCATTAAGGTGCAGAAAAACAGCCTGCTGCATACAGCCTGCCCTTCTCACCTACTGCAGTGAAGGCAGAACGGTCTTATCAGGTAAGGTCATCCTGCATGGCAGCTCTGCAATTTCTGTCTCACCCTTCATTAATCCACAGGGGTAACCAGTAGGAATCCAACAACTCCTCATCACTTCAGTGATGAGCAGCATCAAAACAGGTTGTCAAGAGCCTCATTTCCTTCAACTATGTGAATAAATAAAATATTAAAACCCAATAAAATAAAACAATAACAGTTAATGGGGAGTTTATTATGGTGGAAGGCAATTACCTTTATTATTTTCTTTCTTATTCTGATTGTGAGTAGTGTGCTCTACCTTTGTACTCTATCCATGAAGAAAACAGGAAACCATATAATAATTTCAGGGCTTTGTTTTTGTTTTCTGCTCAAAGATCTCCTTTACAGACCTATCAGAAACAGTTAGGATTTAAAATAAATGTGATTCTAGCAACTGAAATAAATAAATACCTCTTTTTACAGGAAGAATATGGTAAAATGTGGATTACTTAAGAACACAATCACCATAATAAATTCTCATTTGCAGAGCTTTTGTCCTTTAAAAGAATCTATTAACAAATAGCTCAAATTAGCCCTAGCATGTTCCGTAAGTGTCTATATACCTAATTTGATATATCATGTAGGATGATAACTGTTCATGACACAATAATTTCATATTAATAAAGATATTGTATTATTAAGGAATTCCCTTCTTTCAGTATAGTAACTCTGAAAAAATATAAACAAGATAATAAGAACCTACAACGGTATTTGGGCAGGTATTGTTACCTGGCACCAAGGAAGACAAAATCACAGAGAACATGCTGATAAATTCCCAAATCATTCCCTCCTTGTAGCAGTGCAATGTGCTCTGTGTGTTTCTCCCATCCATGATGTTTACTCCAGCAGCCTGATGCTCCCCAGTGATACTGCATGAATAAAAGAGCAAGCAGTAAACTGACAATTTATCACAGCTCTACTAATGCAAACTCCATGTGGCGTTCTATTCCTCTTTTCTTCCTTAATGCTTCTTATCAATGTTTCAGAGTGGTTGTCAAAAGCTGTTCAAAAATCTGTTATCCCCAAATGTTATGTAGCTTACCATACACTGTGGCTCTCCAAAGGAGACTGTATAAGCAAAGCGGAATTTGGCATCCAGTCAACATAAAGCTTTAACATAAAACAATGCAATTTCATACTGCATAAAATTTATTTCATGTCAATTTTAACTTAAAATGTTTTTGAGGGATAAGTAATGCAAACATTAGACAATAAAGTTGAAGAAAGAATCTGCATAACACATTTTTTGATTGGATCAGGAAAACTTGAGTCAATAGTGTTGGTAATATAGGAAGATTTTTGCAAAAGGTAAAATCTGTATTAGAAAGATGTTTGCGCTAAGTAGTGTGATATTAAGTTGCTGGAGAAAGGACACTGGCACTACTGAAACAAAAAAGCAAGATGAGGCCAAAACTAGTCAATAAACTCTGATCTGTTTCTCTTTGCACTAAAAGTTTCCTGTGGACCAGTAAAAATGAGACAAGAAATAACTATCTGAATGAAACAAGTTAGAGAATAAAAAGAGATCAGGATCTAGAAGTAAAATGCATTATAGTAAGAGTCTTTACCTCAGCTACACAGCCAGTTCTCATGCTTGAGTAGCCATAAAGCATGTGACAAGTAAAGCTTTATGATTTATTTTAAAATTGATCTGCTGAAAAGCCAGAACAGAGAAAAGAAGATTTAAACCGGACACTTGCCAGAAATGTTCTCTTAAAAAAAAAAAAAAAAAAAAAAAAAAAAAATCCCATCGGTATCTTCATTATTTTTTAATGATCTTGCTGTAAATAGGACTGTAGGATACCTGTCTAATATAGGTTTACAATATGTCTTTGAGGTGATTTCTCAGTCAGAGAGACATCATATGCTTATTGATCATGTACCTAACTACCTAAACAGTACAGGCAAAGAATAAAGGTTACTTTGCTAATGTTCAATTTAACCGGATTGTGTAAAGCAAGAGGTTCTTGGTGCAGGACAGGGGGCAGGCAGTCTTTGCACACTGCGTTCAATAATTGTGTCATGAGTTTGATGAGTTTCTGGACCTACTACAATGAAAAACCAGCAACAATGATTGCTGACTGCATGGCAATTTATTCTTACTGAAACAACTTTCCCTAAAAATTGATGTTGTCTTGATGTCTTCATCTTAATGTTAGTGCATGACAGTCATAACTTCTTTCATCCCTTTTTATTGTTCATTCATCCATTAATTCATTCTGTCAGTGAGTCAGTTATTTTATTTAATTGAGAAATCAATTGAAATTGGTTTAACTGACATGAGAGCTGTGAGTTTGAGCCAGCATTCTTGCTTTGCTTGCATGATATGGTGTAATTTTTCATCATTTTCATCAAAAGCTTATTTTTCAATAATTAAAGAATTTACTTCAGTGTCTTGTCATTTAAAGGCTGATATATAACCCTTGGAGGAAGAGACACATGCAAAAAAAGCTTAGCTAAATGGCACCAGTTTGAATCTGATTTCACTATCTTAAGTATCTTTTTAAATCAGTGGTCATAATTTTAAAAGAAGAGGGGCAGAGATTAGTGCTTGTAAAATTTGCCTCAAAACCAGGTTAATTTCTGTCAGACTTCCTGAACCCAACTTAGTCTTCATATGAGATCCTGTCTATAGTCCCACACCACTAGCTTTGACAAAAGTGAAAAAAGGGAGCAAAGCAGCAGGAAGGAAGTTCTTACACTAACTTATTACACATGCAAAGTACTGCAAGAACATCAGATAGAAGATGTATTCCTCTTTTGTGATCATTTAAATAACAGTGGGTCTTTTCTGGCTGTAGGTATTCCAGATCTTCCCCCTTGAGCCTGATCCTCTCTCTGATTATTTGGTTGCCACTTCCATGGAACTATAGAAATTTACAGAAAAGGAAGACGAGGTATAGAGTTATGAGAATCGGTGTGACTGAGTCAGCTCTATTGATCTCATAGGATTGAAATTAGGTTTCATTCATGGGTCTGATTGTCAAAGGTAGATTTGGCAGATTATACCAGAGTGAGAGATTCGCATGTGTCCTGCTCCAAGCAAAGGTGATGCCAAAATCTCATTTTCTTCTTAATCACCCACTGACAGTTTGGATTCTTAGGAACACAGAGGATTTTTTTTTTTCCCTTGAGTCAAGGCTCCTGTGAACTTGCCTTATGCTTAATGAGTAAGCAAGGAACTGGTTCCAAATTTTTAAATAGAACCTGAAGGGACTTCTTTTTTATCACTCGTTCTCTAAAGTTAACTTGGTATTTTTTTTTTTTTTGAGCAAGTCAGTACATCTTTTTTAAAAAAAGAACATATATATTTAATACTTTCTTTATGGTTTTCCTTTGTGGAAGCAAAATTTTGTCTTCCTATTTTCTCTTGCTCTTGATTATGCTTCACTTTGGCATAGTGCTGTTTATTTTTCAGTGAAATGTACGTTAAAATGAGCTTCATAGAACAGTAAAAAGATGCATTTCCACTGTAGATATATCTGTTCAAGTTCTATAATACTCTTGTAAAAGTGCTTCTTATTTGAACTAAATCGGAAAAAGAAATCCAGTCTTTGAAAAGGACATGCAAGCAATAAATCTTTATAGCAATACCTTAGCAGAATGAAAACAAATAAATAAATGAATACCTCAGCTCTGTTTCTACTCTAGCTGTTTGAGCTTACTCGAGCTCATCCTCCAATAAAACTCCTTCTTTAGAAGACTCGTGGAGCAGAGCCTCTACGCCGTTGGTTCATTATAATGAGATGAAGTGAGATGACAGTGGGAATGTGAACAGCTTTAGTGTTCAGTGTTTGTACGACAGAGAACCGTTTCAGTGTTTTATGGAGGGTGTCGCATTAGTCTTTTTTTCTCTGTTACTCTTCAGGTAGGGACTCCCCCAACAGGGCTTCAGCGGCAGTGAGGATAAGGGAAACACTGACTGTCAGATGAGCTGTCTCTGTCTCTCTCGTACTCCTCCTAGGAAGAGGATAATCTCATCTTTTCGTAACACAGTGACATTGCCCAGGTCTTTTTCTATGCCAGGATTAAGAAGGAAAACTGGAGCTGGAGCTGAGAGGGGAGAACATCCTCGATTTGATTCGTACTTTCCCAGCTTCATACTTTCCTGTCTGGCTCGGAAGGCAAACCAACTCCACCTTGTGCTCTTTTCGATTTAAAGGTTATTAACAACTGCAGCATTTACCTGCTCAGACCTTATTTTCATTAGCTTAGATAGGATGGCAGGATTAGACTAGCTGAAAGGAGCATGACGTGATTTAGTTCTGTTTGATGCTTCTGCCCTAGTAAATGTCAGAAGCGGGGAACAGAGTATTAATAATCATTTGCATCCAGCGTGCTCACGGCAGCTCTCCAAGAGAATGCGTTCTGTAAAACGGAGCCCGAAGGTAGCAAGCCACCCCTTGCTTTTAACTCAGCCAAAAAAATAAATGCAAGCAAGCCGCTTCAAGGCAGATCTGACAAATGCAGGGTTAAATAAAAACACTACTATCTATTTAAAAGCAGAGAAGCAGTTTGCCGGAGCAGTTATTTCATGTTAATCACTTTGTATTTTCTGCAGCTTAAGAAAGACGCATTTGTTATGCAGACAGTGTTCATTGTCGTAGCTTGATCATTAATGCACTGCTGCCAGCAACAAAATGAATTAGCTCTCTGAATACTAAACTGGGAAACCAATGTTGAACCAGCGAGTGGCACAATGACACTTACAAGATTAAAATATACTACTCGGCTATGAGAGGGTGCGTTTGTGGCCTTTGCTAACTACCATCTATTTTTAAGATTAGTATTAGTAGAAAGCCTTTCTGGAATGGTTGAAAATTGTAGGACAAACAATAGTGATCATTTATGTTCCCATGGGAGTTTATACTCTTTCTGAAATACAAGTCTCTCATGGATTATTTCCCATACTTGACCATAGTCATTTTTTTCCCATCAACAATTTATCATTTATTCCTTTACACGCATACTTTGAATTTCTGCAATTCCTCGCATACTGTGGATCCATAGCAGCACTGTGGAAAGTACATGAATACAAAACATGGTGGAATCAAAGCGCTACTGTGTCTACGAAGAGATGTCACAGCCATGTGCAAAAGCAGAGTAACAAAGCGAATGCCACCTGTCACTTCGAATGTTTTTATACTGCTTTTGATATCACTGTCACAAGAATAACAACGCTAATATCAGAATGGTAGGTAGTTACTACTAGTCATAACGTGCCCTGTGCAGTACAGTAAATGGTAAACTAGAAAGGACTGATTATATGTTTAAAAGAGAAAAGGGGAATAAAAAGAGGGAAAGAAAGGGAAGGGGAAAGGGGAAGGGGAAGGGGGAAGGGGAAAGGGGAAAGGGGAAAGGGGAAAGGGGAAAGGGGAAAGGGGAAAGGGGAAAGGGGAAGGGAAGGGAAGGGAAGGGAGGGGAAAATAGGGAAGGGAAGGGAAGGGAAGGGAAGGGAAGGGAAGGGAAGGGAAGGGAAGGGAAGGGAAGGGAAGGGAAGGGAAGGGAAGGGAAGGGAAGGGAAGGGAAGGGAAGGGAAGGGACCAAAGGCTATACAAACCAGTAGCTTTTCCTGGAAAGGAAACAAATAAGCAACACAATCATTTCCATCTCCTTCTGGAATTATTGTTGCATTGGCTATTTGTCCTTTCCATCTCAAGTAGGAAAAAGCTGATTTGCCACTTGTTTGTAAAAGCAAGCACACCATCTCAATGCCATCTCAATAGTTAATGAGCATAACAGTAAAAACTATTACAGAGTTGATACTGACATTGATTATTTTTGCTAATTAACATATTTTCAAGCTAATATTTTATAAAGTAAATGATAACTGTCTCTGTTCTATTTATTTTGTATGTTCTTTTTAAGAAATGCAGTCCTTCAGCTTTAGATGGAAACTCTCAGAAGATTGATGCTCAAGATAAAAAACAAGCTGAGGGAAAGGGGAAAGAGTCGTTGCCATTATGTAGTGTTCCAACCTCAAAGACCATTATCCAACAATAATGGTCATGTTTGCTTACTAGTGAAATAATACTTTGTAATTAATTAAACGTTTGTTCAGTACTATGAAATTGTTATAGCAATATGTACCGTAAATGCTAAAGTTATTGAATGATCTTTTCCTTCCCATTTTGAAACACATTTCAAGCACAACTTCAAGCTCCATGGAACTTCCTCTGCATAGAAAATGCTCATTGCACTTGCTACTGCATTGTAGCCTGTTCTTCAGCAGAGCATCCTACACGATTAGCAATAGATTATGTAACTTAAAGCAATATAGGATAAGATAAAAATGATACTTCACCCAGCTTAAAGCTACTGGTACTTCTGTAAGCAGAGTGCAGTTATCACAAGTAGAATTTCCCTCAGATATTGCAATAGACACTATGTTAAAAAAAAAATGGAGAGTGAAGGAGCAATTTCACAACCAATCCACTTAGATGCAAAGTGTGCACTGAAAATACCTGAAGGGTGAAGCACTGTGTTACACTGCCACAGCTCTATGACACGGTACAGATTACACATGGATTCACCTCTTAATCATCTGTTTCCAAAATGGATCTACCAGAGCATGTTCCCAACATGAGAAACTGTGCAGTGTAGTTTCTATTTCTCAAAGGATTAAATGCACAGCATGTTAATTGATCATAACATATTGAAAATGTTTAAAAAATAGAAAATTCTTCCATATATATTTTTTGTTGTTGTTGTTCCAGAGTGATTGCTGCACTTTTTTCTTCATTTCTCTTAATGGTTCTAAAATATACTGAACTGTATTGTCATTTATCTTGTAGTTGTTTTAGTTATGTTCAGTTAGGTGCTCTGAGACCCACAGGCAGAGAAGTCGTTATGGTTATCACTATTATTAAAAAAAAAAAAAAAAAAAAAAAAAAAAAAAAAACTTTCATATCCAATTACACTATCTTTCTCCTGACAAACATAGAGTTTGAAGGAAAAGAATAAGGGCTGTCACTATTACTTATTTGCATCTCAAATCAAAAATTAGATTTTACACGGTCTATAAATACCACAGAAAAGAACAATATTTTCACAAAAATAAATGCTATGTCAATGTCATTTTTGAATGTAAATTTCCTATACACCTCAATGTATTGTAGGCAACAATATTTCTATATTTTAGGGAACAGGTTTCTTTTTATAGTATCAAATATTATAATAATAAAAAAATAGAGATATTTTACTCTACTGAGCCCATCTTCCAGTACAAGAATGTTTCCTTACAGGTCTTATCCAATGTAGTTGTGGAACTTCTACAGATATTCCTGAGATATTCCTTGAGAGCAACCTGGCTACACTATCAGTATTATCTGTGGTTCAAAACAAGTTCCAGCACCATCTGAGGTTCATTAATTGCAGAAACTCACTTTGTACGTCAGGAGGACTCTCTGTATTGC
Organism: Rhea pennata; assembly: GCF_028389875.1. Classification (NCBI taxonomy): domain Eukaryota; kingdom Metazoa; phylum Chordata; class Aves; order Rheiformes; family Rheidae; genus Rhea; species Rhea pennata. Next base: position 140,376,087 of record NC_084663.1, on the reverse strand, counting down.
ACTTGTCTTTTGTATATCAATTAAAAGAGGTCATTAACCTTTCTGACAGCATCTAAGGCAGTTTTTTTTATTATTTTGTTGTGCTGAGAACAATTTGAAGAAATGTAAAAACTCAATGGTATGTTATTTCTTGCTGTTTTCTGGTCCTCTGTGTTCAGTTGTTTCTGTTCAGTCTGTCTTTGTACCATAGAACAAGTAGAATTGGCATGAAATATTTATCAAATATTTAGAAGTCAACCTTTATTGTTTAAAAAAGGCAGATTTTTTTGCAAAAGAACTAAACTGTAGCATTTAGTATTTAATTCCTCTAAAAATCTATTGTCTCAAAATTTATATCTCTAGGATTGATGATGATCCCATTGACATATCATACAGTATGAGATATTGTCTTTAGGACAAATTTTGTGTGCATGATTTAATTCTATCTGTATTAGGACCACACACTGTGCAAAGACAAAGCAAAATAAAAAGAAATTTTTTGTCAATCATCTTTGTAGCTATCATTCTTCTCTTCTCTTACTTTCTGCCACCATTTCACAGGAACCAGTCTGTGTAGATGAAGGACGACCAAAGGAAAGGATACTTAACCTGATTACTCAATGATTTCATTATGCAGAAATGCTTGATGTACAGTACTTTGGGAAAGAGCTGATATCTTGGTGACAGAAGCAGTTCTAACTCCACTAATTCTATACAGTAGATTTCAGAACAGAATAAGGTAGTATGACAAGAGGAATTAAGCATTCAGAGGGAGTATCTAAATTGTTTAACTTACTCATAAAATATAACTACTAACATTCCAGAGGCAAAGGAAGGAATCAAAAATGTTTTGTTCAGTTTCTAACTGTCTTTTACGCTCACCTCTGATGTGTGAAGGATGTTGGTCTTCTCTCTAAACTCCATACTTGATATAAGAATCAGGCATAATATTTTGTTTTAGTACTTGAAGGAGCAGAACCCTGTTGATTCTCACATATTTCTAGGAGCAGCTAGTGGACAATTCTATGCCTACATGTTTTTTACTATTTTACATATACTTAAAGACTGTAAAAGCATAGAAGGCATCAGCACTAATTTTGCACTGTATATCCTCGGTTTACTTTCTTGGAATGAATTACAAGCGAAAAACAACATTAAGAGAGCTATAGTTAGGCCACTATTTGGGAAGATGACACTCACTGCCATCAGGTACAGTCGCATTGCTTGTCAAAACTGAGTGCCTAAGATGAAAAGCTTTCTAAATACTTACAAATTGTCCATATAGAAGGCAGTAAGACTCAGACCTCAGAGACAGACCAGGAAGGGTAAATGGATTAAGGCACTACCTGAAGTTTTGGCAGCTAGATTCACCTTAGCTCTAATGAAGTCTTTATGCCAAGACTAAGGAGATGTGTTTGTTTGTATTTGTTAATCTGTTTTAACCCTGTCCTCTACATGATATATTCCTTTCAGAAAATAGAGATTTTGTAAGGCTATCAAGATGACATCCATAGTCAAAAGTGTCAGGCACCAGAATAAAATTTCCAGTGGGTATCTGAGCAGTTCACGTTAACATATTTTGCAAATTATCGATCTGTTCATTAACAGAATAATAAAGCTACACGGGTCCATCAAGCCAAAGAAGAAGAAAGTAAAGTATGTGCTCTTCATCTGGATGAGATGAAATATACCACCTTCACTTAGAAGGGACTGGAATGAAATCAGAGGTGTTTCTGTTTCATTAAAATCTTCACAGTTTTGTACTGGTAGCCAGTCTTACATGGACAGTAGTTCAACAATACTGTATTATGAGTAACAGAATGATGCTTTAGTGTGTAAAGTGTCAGCATGAGATAAGTAAAAGGAGTGTATGAACTGGGGTTTCTGAGATGAAAACTGAAGTGTCCAGATTGCACACAAGAATACTTACAAAGTTTGAAAGACCGTATAATAATTTTGTTCTGTTAGGAAATATTTAATGTTTTGTTGTGTTTGCAACTACCCAACTTCTGTTGTTTGGTTTCTGTTGTTTTCAGATATGCAGTCTCACTGACAATTTTATTGGCATTCTCAAGACTACTGTGACATTTTATGAAGACTAAAGAAATCAGACATCCATTACTACAGGAACTAGAACTTGAAAAATCCAAAAGTATTTGTGGCCAGCCAAACTAACTGACCTAAATATGATTCATATAACAAAAGACAACAACTGTCCTCACATTTTAGAGCCTATATTAAAAGAAAAGTCCTAGAGAAATACATAGAAAAACATAACCTTTCCAAATATTTAAAAATCACTCGACAGGACATTGACATTTTGATTTTTGGTTTGTAATTTCTTTCTCTGTATTTTTATATGTAAATGAATAATATCATCAAATATTTAAGATGAAAAATAACTAGTACTTGACCCAAGACGCAGAATTTTTACTGTGCTGAGAACAGTCTACACAGTTTGTCTTTTTCCCTGTAAGAATGGACACACACCAAAAATGAATACAAGAAACAGTGGATTTGTGTAGATTAATACCTTCATAAATACACAGCCTCCCAAGAATCATGTTCCTCTGATTGTCATCGTTTGTCTTGTTGGGATGTTCTGCATCTTCTATTCAGGCACATGACTGATTTCCCTCAGGCTGTAAATACAAGCACTGCTGAACATATATTGCTCTGACATAGACCTGAAAAAAGAATTGCGATGCAGCTTGGCACTCCCAGGGTAACAGAACAGTCTCAGATCGGAAGACAACATTAGTAAACTGTAATGATTAATAAAAAAGAGAGCATAAACTCTGAAAGAAATGCTAAAAGTTGACTTGCAATTCCAACATGACTCAGAATTTATAAAGGACACTGATGGAGGCTGAGAAAAGTCCCTCACAGCTGGGAAAAGGCAACTTTTGTAGTCACTTTCAGAAAGGGCCAAAAGTCAACCTGTTGAAATGCAGGCTCACTTTAGCCCTTGGAAAAATCATGGAACAAGTCTTCTTGAAGCACATTTCTGGGCATGTAGAACAGTCAGCATGGATTTACTGAGGGTAAATCATGTCTGACCAACTTGATTAACTTCTGTAATAAAATTACTTCACTTGTGGACAAGGGAAGAGCAATGTATGTCTGCTGTACCTTGACTCTAATAAGGCTTTAAATGCTGTCTCCCACAGTATTCTTGTATCCAGGCTAGGTTGTTATAGCATGGATAGGTAGGCAACTAAATGGGTGAAAATCTAGTCGGTTAGTTGGGTCCAGCAGATTGAAGTCCTGTGGCAAGTGGAATACCATAGGTGCCTTTCTTGTGACCTATCATCTTGCTTAACTTCTTTATCAGTGTCAGGATGGAGACCATGCTCGTCACCTTTGCAGATGACAGCACACTGGGAGGACCCAGTCAGTACACGTGAGGGCAGAGCTGTCATCCAGAGGAATCCAGACAGGCTGGAGGAACAGGCCAACAAGTCCCTCATGAAATTCAGTAAGAACAAATGCTGAGTCCTGCCCCCAAGAAGGAAGAGCCCCTGTAACGACACAAGCTGTGGATGTGGGGGGAGCAGAGAAGCAGCTTTTCAGGGAAGGTCCTGCGAGCCAAGGTGAGGCAGTGAGTTGAATGAGAGGCAGCAGTGTGCCCTGGCAGCAAAGGAGCCAACAGCACCTGAACTGTAGGGATAGAAGAACAGCCTGTAGATGGAGGGAAGGGATTACCCCTCTATACACAGTACTCACCAGACCACTTCTAGAGTACTGAACCCAATTTTGGGCCCCTTGGTGCCAGAAAGGCACTGACAAAGTGGAGTGAGCTCCCAAGGCAGCCAAGGCTAGAGCACTCGCCCCATGAGGAAAAGCTGAGGGAGCGGGACTGACTCAGCCTGGGGAAGGACAAGAGACCTCCTGAGGGCCCTTCATGCTTCCGTAGGATCGTTCACACAGTGAAGACCGTGTAAGATGTTCCCTGCTGTTTTGGCTCTAGATATCAAAGATAATCACTTATGTGTAGAAAGATCCTATTAGAGATGCTAAAGTTGTCACTCTTTAAATCCAAAGTTATGGAAAGACTCTAAGCAGAATGAAAGAGGAAAGGATCCAAAAGTCTGTACAGGCTCTGCAATAGACTGTGCTCTCTAATATCTGTCTTTTTTAGGTTTTGTTTCCTACTCTATCAGACATTAACTATCCTGCTTTCATTTATCATATCTCTCTCTCCTCCTTCCTTTCTATCCCTCATTTCACTGCATGCATACATTGTTGATACATGTTATTTACAATTTTGCGCTCTAATTTGGTACAACTCTTAATAATGACACCATTTTACTTACATTAATGTTTTCTATATAACGGTCATGTGTTTCTTGTCTTAAAATCATAAAAACAGAATATTTATGAATTTAACTGCTACTTTTTAATCTCAAGGTATTCAATAAAATGAATAAGCACAAAGTTCATGAGTCATTATTTGGTTTCTATTTGAACTTAATGAGTAAGATTTTAAGGCTCTGTCCACCATCAGCAATAAAAATGTATTACTATATGAATAATTTTCATGCACTGCAATGCCTCAAGAACTATTCAGCATTTTAAATATGTTCTTAGTGCAATTATGAAACTTACAAGCAGGACCATTAGTGAGATATTTTTATATTAGTTCGTCCTGTTCAGTTATTTTATTACACATGGTAAAAATAGGCATTCTAGCAAAAAAAAAAAAAAAAAAAAAAAAAAATCCAAAGAGAAGAGTATTGATTGAAATCTACTACAATCCTTTCCCGGGACTATGCTGGATGTGAGAGGATTATCCTTCATAAAAGCCACTCTATAACAGCACTAAAGATCTGAGCCAAAGTCCTGGAATGCTTATGGGAATGGGAATCTGTAGGAATTCTTCATTTCGGATTCAGAGATTGCTCTAACAGCTTTGGTGCACAAGTAGATCCAGACGGCATTCCTAGTCTGAAGATCTAGTTTGACAAATCTCCTTGACAAAAACATAACTTTGGAACTTCTGTTTGGAAGTATTTATCTATTTAAAGAAATAGATTTTACTCTCTATTAAACTTTCAGCCCGCACTATTAAAATTCAAGAAAAATTGTTTAGGTATGATCCAATATCCATTATCTCTCCCAGGAAGAACTTAAGATAAATGTTTCAATATATTACTTTTCCAGAAAGAAAATGAGACAGATATCAATTTTTCCTATGAGCAGAAGAACTTTAGATTTCAAATCAGATGCTGATAAAATTGCATTTTTGCATTTGTAAAACATAGTACACTGAAATGTTATATCCTGTTTTTCACTGAATTCATATTTCAAAAATACTGGTAACAAGTATAAGAACAACCAATAACAAAAAGGAAATGCTCTTAAACCTCTGTTTGTCATGATTCATTCCTTTTGATTTTTCAAAGCTGTTTTTGTGAGAATTTACAGCTTATCTGACGATCTTGCAATTATAGTGTAACACATCAAGTAACAGACCATGGGGGCACTCTGAAGAAAAATTCTGGCTATATAAAAATGAAAGGAAGCCAATTTTTACTGGGATTTAGAGGCTTCTATATTTTGTGCTTTAGTCTGGTCAAATGTTCTGATACTATGAAACTTTTCAATGATTTTGAAATATCACTCTGCAAGTTAAACATTCTAGAGGTATATCAAAAATATTTTCTAACAGATATTCTCAAATGAGGCAGCTAGTGTGAGCTGGCTAACGAAATCTAAAAGAAAAGTTAAGAAGACAGATTGGCATTTCATCCAGACTTGCAGTTTAAGCCTCAGTTAGACTGTTAACTTTAATTTAATTTCTGTTTAATTTAGTTAAGAATGCATATATTTCATTCAGTATCTTAAATGAGGCTTTAGAAGCACTGTAAGAGTAATATTTAATTTCAGAGGCAATGCTGAATCTATATCACTCCAATGTAATTCAGCGTGCTGTCTCCATAAGTGGACATAAACTGTAGGATCAGAATAAAGCAAAATGAACCAACATAAATCTGTTTTTAATTCTGTGTTTGACCTATGTTTAACCTTATGTAATAAGTAGCTGTCTAATCTATGCTTGCTCTTGTTATGAAATAAGAGCTTGTGTGTATCACGTAGAACTGGAGGAAAGCCATTTATAGTGAGACAGGGTATTGAGACTTGTCCCACCAGGGACACCCACACCCCCAGCAGCAGAATGGGAGAAGATCAATCAACACAAACCCAGACCTCTCCCCTTCCAGGACCAGAACTGGCCTAATCACTTGACTTGCACTCTACCACATATCCACAAAGAGGAACTATTGGAAGCAAACATACATAATATATATATATATATATATACATATATATATATATATATGTATGTGCATGTGGGTTTGTGTGCATATAGTATAGTTTATTTATGTATATAAAATAAACTAGTGTGTGTTGACTGTACACTTAGGTCATTTTGACTCATTTTCCCTTGTGATTCAGTGCAGTAATACCATATATATCAGGAAGAAGGTGTGTATATATATACATACATATATATATATATTTCTTATAGCAATGGTTCATTATCTCTCATTAGCAAAATCTGATCATCTTCTGTAACATTAAGACATGTCAATGCAACACCCTCTTTGGGCCCTCACTAATGCAAAATGTTACCTATATAATTAATCTCTTCCTACAACAGAACAGATTGAGAAGAGAGAATATGAATACTTAAGTATACTCATTAACATAAGGAACATGAGTGCCCAATAAACTCAATTTTTTTTTCAGATTTTACTATTAACTAATATCTTCATTTTGCTGAGGCTTTTTTATTCATGCATGTTCAAATATTTGGAAGAGTTCATTCTTTTTTTCATTTGAGTAGTTATCACTTTTGGTGGTAACCTTCCCACCTTTCTTGAACAGGTGGAAGATGCAGTCCCTTTTCTGAAGAGTTTGCATGCACTTCTAGGCATGATGCAAAAAGCAAGACCAGAATTATCTAAGACATTCCAGTCTACATTCCCATATTCTCTTGCATGATAATATTAGCTAGGTCATGCCAAAATGCTCTGGTATTTGAGAAAATGGAAAAAACAGCATATTTCAAGAAAGTCTGGGGAATATTCCAGTTGATTCAATTCAGATAAATCTTTTTATAGATACATGTTAAGTGGGGAAAACAGAAGAAGCACATGGCAATGAAAGACAAGAATTAGAAAAAAAATGAAACACAATCTTCGTTTTAGATATCATATTTTATTCAGCTGCTGTGAGTTGAGAATGGGTACATGTTTGCTAACAAATGAAAGAAAGCATGGGGTGAATGAATGGACCTTGGACACTGTATCACAAATGAAACACCAGGTATGCATCATAGTCTAATTTTCCCCTAATTTGACTTGTGTGTGCCATGAGATGTCAACTACTTCCTTGCTGTTTTTTTTTTCTTTTCTATTTTTCTTTTCTTTTCACAGCACTATTGTTTAGGAATACACTCTTAGGAATACATAAGTAAGTCATAAGTTTGCTTCATGTACACCTTTGGCTTGCTAATTGTCTACTAAATGATAATTAAGGGATACAGTCTACTTTCTCATTCCAATGGGTCTAGTTTGTGCTCTCCACACTGTTTTTTTTTTTTTTTTTACCACTGAAAATGCAATAAAATATTTAACCTTCTTCTGATGCTTTGGTGTGTTCACAGAACTGACTGAAAGATGTTAAATCCATTATGCAATTAGAGATTAGTGCATGCCAGACATAGCTCCTTATCATCTTCATACACTATCTGCTCGACAAATCAATGCAACAAAAGCTGCTTTCTAGATCTTGACAAAATCACTTTACATCTAACAAAGCCCCAATTCTGATAAATGATAATATAAAAGGAAAATGATATGTAACTGATCGTCATTTGGAAGCTAGCATCTATATTATTCCCATACTTACAGAGGAGAGTAGATTTTTTTTTTCAAATGTTTAAAACACTAACTGCTGTATGAATGCTCACAGATATTAGCCAAACTAATGTACATTGATGTCTCCAACCTTTTAGCATATGTCATTGACCTTATGAACAATTGAGATCTACTCGAGTGATTCTCGTGCTGTAGCTCGCAGGCAAACCGTTAGCTGCAAAACTCGTCCTGTCACCCCTGCTGAAATCTTTCTCTCATAAAGTGACTGAAAGACTAAAGTAACTGAAACCTTCATCTCAGCAATTTCCAGTATTTATGTCAAAATAGCAAATATTTTCTACCGAATTGATTTGAGGATTTTAAATGAATGCACAAGTACAGAAAAGATAATGAAGTGTTGATAGAAAATAACTATGAAATATTTCAATTCCCAAGTTGCATTACTTTTAATTTATTGTTTCTTGAAGATGAGGAGACATTTTTTCTTTCCTTTCTCATTGATGGCAGGCAGTTACTGTGAACTGGCAAATGTACCATTATTTAAGATATTTCAGATTTGGTCAGCTTTCACCACAACAAAAGAAAACAAAAAGGGTTTACTTTAGAATTGGTAGACTTTGGGTCTAACCAGTCAAATAAATTTAGGTGAAAAAGTTTAATAACTGTCTTTAAAGGTACCATAATTAGAGATATATTAAGATTTTTAAAAGAAGTACTAAGATATATATATATATATATATATATATATATATATATATATATATATATATATAGTTTATGTAACTTCAATTTCTAGGGACCCTGAGAAATCTGGTAACACAGAAGAACATATGTGTGACCAAATATATAGTACTGAAACTATCTTGAATCACTCTTGAAAAAAAACATATGAAAGATCCCATGTTTTAAAAGAATGTTAATATGCATCTGAGGTAAAAAAGGTCATGATCTCATTCACAGATGAACAAGTTATCTGAAAAAAATATACAGTCCACATATGAAAAGGTATGTGAAAAGAAATAATCTAGAAAATATGCAGATTATCTAAGAAAACATATAGTGAAGAATAATAAGAATGGCTGTACTAGCACTTTAAAGGCAACTAATAGCGCAGGTAAAACCATCTTTGAGCTGGGTATGTAAAACTGTTAACAAACCCCACTGAGTTGTGCAGGTACTCCTTTTCTTCTACATTAACAACTGTGATGTCTCGTACCATTCTGCTATACAAGTATTGTTTTAGTATCTGGTCTAAAGTTCTGCTGGTTGTGATGTTTTGATCTGTGCATGTTCCTTTGAAATCTGATTTATAAATCTGGATGCAACACAGGACCTCACTCCTGAATCAGAGTAGAATTCCTAGGCTATGTCTAAGTTGAAGTACAAACGCAGCAGAAGGTCGCTCCATTTAAATGATGTGGTGACTACAGCTGCAGAAATAACCCATACTGCACCCGCAGATTTAGTCTCCTGGTTCTGCTGTGAATTGGGGATTCAGGGACCAGAAGATCCACTGTTGGTGGCTTTAGAAAAATCTGTCACTGACTTCTCCCCAGTGTAAACTAAAGGACTTCACAATATGACCTGATAGAAGGGGAAAGGAAACTACTCTTTGTATCTCCAAGCTACTTGCTTTTTTTGCTCCGGAGTCATCGTTCCATTAGGCATCTACCTTCTTTTCCAATTCACTTCTACTTTTAGAGCAAACCAGAAAGTACTGTACCTTAGTTTCATGATCATACAGCAAGGTAATATCAGGAGATACGCTGAATGGTAAAGAATCAATGAGAAGTGGTTTCCTTTTCAAAAGCTCTAATTTATCAACCTCTACTCCTTATACAGCAATAGATGATTCCCTGCAACAGATGATTTTATTAGTAGTAAATAGTATAAACACCTTAAAAAATATCAGAAGAAAAAGAAGAGGAATTTTTCTTTTTAGGAGAGGATGTATGCAACTCTGCATTGTCTTTGCAAAATTGTTGTCTTAATCCACTTTTCCAGTCACAATTGTTTTAGTCCTAACAGGACTCCCCTCGTTTCTTCCACTTAAACTTGATTTTCCCTTAATAGTTGAAGGACATTTAGACAGCATCGCATTAATTTCAGTGGACATTGAGTTTTATCTAATTCAGCAAGCCAGCCTTTGTTAATTAGGCCTCACAGGACGAGTAATTGTAAAGAACATCTCTAACTGTCACTAATCAATATCCACAACCAAAGCTGTTCTAGCAGTCAATTACCTCCGTTTCTGAGAAGGAGAAATGGTCCTATTCTTCTTAACTCCCTACACTTTTTTAAAATCGGAAGACCTCTCAGCCTACCTTCTATCAAGTTCAACCAGATGCATATAAATGACATTTCCTCCTTCTAATGTTGCTGCAGGCTCAGCAAGGAAGTTTTCTGCAGCCCAACAGAGGGTTATTTAACAGTACGCTTCTAAAGTTTGGAGCTTGATTGATGAGGAATTTAACACTACAACAAAGCTTGTGAAGATTCGCTGTTTGAGTCTAGAGATGTGAGGTCTGTTTGATTAAGTCTCAACAGAATAAGAATATGGAAGCTAATTTGATGAAATGCTATTTTTGCAATGCTTCACAGATTAAGGGGGAGAAGGGAGAAAAACAGGTCTACAGCTGTTATCATTTGCTGGTCATTTTTTCATCAGGGACATGTTTATGTATATATGTGTGTGTGTGTGTATATATATATATATATATACACACATACACACATACGTATGTATATACATTAGAACTTTTGGACACTTCTAGTGCAAAAGATTGGAAATATTCCTTTCCACCATTCAGAAGCACTTTTCCAATAGGCTCATGTTCTTCTCTCTTGAGAGGTTATGAAGCTGTCATTCTTGTCATTTAGGATTTAGGCTAAAAAAAAAAAAGTCTCTACTTCTATAATACAGTTGTAAAATAACTGGATGGGAAAATGTTTTCTCCACTCGTGGGAGATTTTTGAAAATTCAGAATTTTTCCCATTGTATATCATGAAACTCTGAATGTTCAAACCAATTAGTGACAAACCAAATTGCAAGACTGTAGAGACTCTCTCCTCACTTCTAAAATGAAAGATCAATGACTGAAAGTGGAACTAACAACAGAAAGATTTATTTCTTTTGCCTGTTTGAGTCCCTCTGTAACTTTCTTTAAAAAGTTGGAGGTTTAGGGATGCATAGAAAATTATTTGCCTATTATATTGCAGATGAAAGATTCTATGTTCTATTGCAGTATCAAACTGTATTGTTAGGAAAAAGGGTAAACTTTCAGTGCAAAATAAACACACTTAAATATAAATGTTTACATGATAGCATGTCTAAGTGACTGCCAAAGTCAAAGGAAATCTAAGCAATACACTTAACCGAGTTCAGAGCACAGTTGAGCCATTAGAGACTCAGTTTAGTTGCCATGTTTAGAAAGCTAGTGCACAGACATCTGGTGTATCTTGCCTATCCTGCAGCTGCTGCTGCAGAAGAACACCTTCCCCTCTAGTTTTGTGTCATGTCTGACAGCCTTGTACAGATGTCCTAGATACTTCAGGGTAGAGCTCTAAACACACCTTTGTGAGCAATACTACCAAACCAAAGATGTTTACTTAAAGGTAAGGCAAATTACCCTCTCAGTTTCTTTGATCTTATTGCCTAAGGATGGGATTCATTTGCTTAAATACCATAATTTGAAATTTTTTAGGAAATCTAAAACATTTGCACAAGAACCTAAGAAATCCATATGGCAGACAGGATACAAAACTTACAAAAGACCTGCACCCTTTGAGCAACTAGTGTTGGCAGGCATGGTTTCCTACACTTTAAATGATTGAATTTTGTTCTAGATCTCCTTTGACTCTGATGGGAGCACAGATACCTATTTTACATGTGACACCAGAATTTAAGTACCTTAGTGTTGATCTGAGCTCCACTCAAAGTAAAACAGTGAAGAATACAGTTATCTGAATTACAGTAGTGTCTATGGTCTCCTATTACTGGAATACATGGCATTTTCATGGCTTTGTATTGATCTTCTCAGGCTCGATCAAACTGGGGCTATGCAAGCTCCTTATTACATAATAGCCAAAGCTCGTAGCTCTGATCTCTATGCACCATATTTGTAACATTTAGAATAATAATAGAAATTATAAACTTTAAATGGATTGAAGCTGAAGATATTTCAGAACATGCTGGTGCTGGCAACAGAATAAGAACTCAAAACTAGTAAGTGAAGAATGTTAGAGCAAGGTCAAAAATTAAGATGATAGAACAGCTTGAAAGTTGTTGATACAGTTGATATATTTAAAAGATAGCGTAGAAATGAATGAGATGACAGGTAATAATCATCAGAAATTCAGATATGGACCTACACATTTCACTATGATGTGAACGTCATCATGGAATTCTGTTCTTTTCACACTTCTGCTTCCTTAAATTTATCTATATTCCACTTCTAAGGTAGCATTTCAAAATTCTTACACTGCCCACAGCCTTTGTTTCATAATTTCCTTTTTTCTTATTATGTTAAATTTAAGCTGCATTTACATTTCAGCATATACACAGTAAATATAAAATACATATACAATACACAATTGTATACGATATACAATTTTTTTTCATTTTTTCATAACTAACCTTCATGTACCTCTTGTCAGCCTGCTCATCTTGCATGCACGTCTCTTTCGCCTTTTTCCCCAATCTCAGTTTCATGCCTCATGCTGATCTACCACTAGGAAAGTCATCTCTCTCTGATCTGTCCTTCAAGTCTGTTTCCTTTGACAAATCTTTCAATCATTTTCTCCTTACCAATGACCTACCAGTTCTATCTGCACTACTTTTTCTTGTATGTCATCTTTGTTACGCCTTTGTAGCCTTTTAGTGTCAGGGAAAAGCTTGTGTGATATTACTAGATTAAGCCTCAGATACTCAAAAAAGGGAAACTGGAGAATGTTAGTTAAGGCCTCAGTAGTTCCAGTAGTTCTAGCCAAAGCATTGGTTTCAGGAAGAATAAGATGCTATTCAGAGTTGGCATAATTGTGAGATTCTCATCCAAAAATTTTTTTCTCTGAATTAAAAAGTATTTTCCTGTTTTATCTATGTCTTACTTCAGATGAGGAGTTTTTGTATTTCTTGTGCAATAGCTGAATATCACCTACACTGGATCAAAGAAGTACTTTCCACATTTTATAGCTGTTAACAATTTCATTTACTCTTGCATGTAAAATACAAATCCCACCCTTCCAAGGCTTAGAACAAAAAGACAGTTTTTGAAACACTTTCCAAAGCAATTAAAAAGTATGTTCAGATGTTCCTGCAAAGAAGTCCAAACAAACTACTATTTTCCTATATCTTGTATTACATTTTCCAAATCCAAGTTGATCTGAAATTGAAATGTTCAGGCAAGCAATGCATTATGATTGTAAACAGAGCTATTTCACTGTTTACAACATTTACCAAGGCAGAATGCATAGGCTTGAGACTAGCCTGAGAGATTTAAAAATTCTTTACCAAGCCACCAGTGATATAAAAACCTACGCTAAAAAAAAAAAAAAAAAAAAAGAAAAGATAATTAGCAGAGGTTTTGACGATAGTGTCATATACTTCACATCTAAAATATTAAAGTTTCAGGAATTACTCTTACTCTTTTAAAACAAATAGAATTGTACCATACTGTTGTCATGCAAATCAACTCTGTTGTGAGCACCATTTGTAAGCTTCAGGGGTTTGTAACTCAGATAAAAGACCTTAATATATTAGAAGTATGAAAAATGTTTTGCTGTGTACCTTTCAATGTTAGAAGTTCTGCAAGAAATGTATGCAAAAGAATTGCAATTTGAAACAATGTAAGATTTTTTTCCAAGATTAAGAGCAGTAAAACTAGCATATGAAGAAAATAAATTGCAAAACACAAATTATTTATAGTGGTTGCACAAATTTGATTCTATGGCATTTAATATATATGAGGTAATACACACACTATGGCTGAAGAAACATCCTAGGACAATTACAAAATATTTAGGGCTTGGGAATAATAATATGTGTATTTCTGCACAGCTAATAAAATTTTACTTGTAAGAGAACTGCTTCAAATCACAAAACAGAATTCCTAAATACAGATTTTTTGAAATATATAGTGCAATAACGGAGATTTGATATCATTTGAAGGTAAGATTTTGGCAATGTCAGTATGGTAGACTAGCAATTACTTTAATCAGATTTCCAAAAACAAAGATGACATAAGCAAAGTGTCAAGGGCTAGAAAATCAGAATTTTTAAATTTTCTAAATAAAATGTGCCATGAAAAAGCCTACACATCCCAGTATATAGTGCTCTGTCAAAGAGTTTTCTCTAAAAGGCATCTGGCTTTTAAAATCATTAAATAGTACAATTGAGAAAGTTTCTGCAATATCACCCAAAACCGGTGTACAGCTCTTAGCCTTTAGGCAACACTTAGCTACCCTGGATTCTGAAAACTATTTATTATAAAAGATTTTGTAAGGCAATAAATGGCTTTTATGAGTGACTACATCAGAGCAAAGCAGATAATCATAAAAAAGTCTTATACCAAGCAAATATAAGAACCATAAACATTGTAATAAGACATCAAAAAAGAAAATTCAATAAACAAGAAAAATCAGCCATGATTATTTCCTTGTCTTTGAAAGTCGTTTTTGAAGGTTTAAAAAGCAAATTGTGAAAGAATAGCCTGTCTGGATACAGCTGTGTGACAAATCACAGAGTCAGTATGGGTTCTGACAAGAGTGGAAACAGGACAGAGGCTCAATTCAAATCAAAATAGGTTTTGTTTGGTAGAAAGAGTCCTGTTTTTTTGTGGAAAAAGTTCATCTGCAATACTGGAGTTATGAAAATCTCAAGAAATCTTGGTTTTTGTTTATTTGTTTTTTTACATTTGGGATAAAATTGTATTTGCATGTGATATTTATTAAATATTTGTACTGAGTTTTATAATACTCTGTACACAAGCCACTGTAAAATAATTTGAGATTGCATGCCAGTAGTTGTGTTCAGTGTATTACCCTGGCCATTTTTCCAATTATTTTATATATTTTCAAATTCTTATTTTCTATGTTTTCAAATAACGTCACAAAATTTGCAAGACAATTGTTCACAGATTAAAAGTCAGATGTTGACCTGCCAGAACAAGAGATCTGGAAAAAAAAACAGAGAGAGGAGTTGCATCTACTTCCTGATGAGAACAGTTTTCATTTTTCAGTATATCTTTGCACATAGAAGGGTTTAAGAAAGAGCAACAGCTAACTCAAACCCTCCTTAAAGAAGGTTATGATGCAATCCCAGAACTCCAGTCATTATAAACCTTACAGTGATAAGTCTGTAAAAGGAAACATTGGAAACATTAATTGTAACACTAAATTGGTATCCAGCTATGCACCATCATTTTTTTCCTGTCACTTCAAAGAAGCAAAGAACTGCAATTGTCATTCTCATACTTCAAGAAACAGAAAGAGCTTAAGGCATTTTAGTAAAAATCAAAATATTTTACCGCTTTGTACTATACAGCTTCTTTACGGGGGAATATTATCTTTCATGGAATCAGATATAAAAAGAGGATAAAATTACCATGAGACATCTGAGTAGCTGCAGTGCAGCAGATGAACTGTGTTAAGGTTGGATAAACTGTTGGATAAGACTTAGCTATGTATGTAAAGAAATTGTACTGTCTAATTTTGGTGGCGAACTCAGCTAGCTCCATTTGTCCTCTGACAAAGAATGTCATCTGCAGAGCTGTTGCTAAAGAATCATAGGATTTGTATATTTTGGTCTGCAGCTATGAAGACAGCTTGCATGAAAAGCATATTATCTCCATTGTTTCTTTACTGCATTAGATTTGTCTCGGAGGTCATAGCAGCTTCTTCCTCCATCTGCTACAGTTTATGCCGAATTCATACTATTGAATGTCCAATTTGAAAACAAAAGTGTTGCAAATAGGTACTACTCCTAATTGAATAACTGAAATCCAGTCTTCTCTCTGTAAGATAATGAAGAAAGAGCATGTAAGACAATACTCTATTTTTCATTAGTATATCTTCCGGTAAGCTTTCTGTTTCTATCTTATTCACAATTACACATTATCCAACAGTCTTCTGGTGGATAAAGATTATTTTCTGCACTGATATAGCCTTGGTTAGTTCAGAAGTTACGAGAAAAATAACTACACATTTTTATTCTTTTATGTTATTTTTTATTTCATGTTTTCTTTTAATCTCTTTTTGATATTTGCTAATCTTCACTGGAAAACTTGACACTTGACATTTAAATAGACGTGTAAATATTACTTACTTCAGTAATATTCAAGAAATGTTACCGCGCAACAAACACCTACTGTGGAGCAGCCGCGACACTATTTTGAACCGTTCTTCGAACTCAGCAGCTCAGAACGCACACAGAGAGCAAGTTCTAAATAAGGCTGACAGAGCGGAGAAAGGTCTGTGAAGATTATCGGTCTGATGACCTTGTTTACAATTTACTTTCATTCCCAAAACGTCCATGATACGTGGAGATAGCGACACAATACAATAATTTGCCCTTATGCAGCAGTTTTCATCCGAGGTGTCAAAGAAGTTTACTAACATATAATTCATCTCTGTAACATTGCTTCAGTAAATTTTGTTACACTCTGTTACTTAAGGTGAACTAAGGTACATAAGAATATCTTCTCTGCACAAAGAACAGAGGCACAAAGAACGGAAAACAATGCATGAAGGATTTTGAGACCTAGGACGCACCCCTGCCTCTAAATCCACTATCAGCTACGCATAAATGGTTCCTGAGAGGTATGTGTCTATCCTGCTTTATTATACATGTATTTTTCTCTTGCAGGAGACTCTATAACACACTTGGGCAATCTAATTCACTGATTAATTATACTTTTGATTAGGAGGTTTCTCTTAAATGTCAAAACTAAATATCTCTTGAAGTGATTGATTTCAACTTCTACCTCTCCTATCTTGTTTGAACACAGAGAATAATTAATTTCTCATATTTTTATAGGAGATATTTAAATATATATGTTGGTTATATATATATATATATATATTTTCGTATATTTAAAACTTACTAGGTCTTATCTTAGTCTTTTCTAAGCTTCCACTTACCTGAACTTCCACTTCTTGCTGTCCTGTGGACATTTTCAAGTTGGCCTTCACCTGTCGTGAAGTATGTTGTCGAATCTTGATATAGTATATATTTTGCAATGGTATTGTCATTTGTATAAATCCCAGCTATATATTTGTTTGTTCACAACAGCATGATACTGCTAATGCTGTGAATTACTATAACTACATGATCCTTTTATATTAGACAGATCCCTGCAATGTGCTAGTGATAACTATCTTTTGAGTGAGTTACCCAGTTCTACACCTTTTAAAAATAGTTTAATTTAAAATGTTTCAGTAAGTTCCATATCTTATATCACGAATAAGAAACACTGAAAGATCCTAAATGAACTCAAAAGATAGAGTACATATTTCTTCTTAGTTTTGCAAAAACTTGTTGTATTTTTGTAGAAGAAAATTACATTTAACATGATTTGTTCTGTGTTATTCAGCTTCTTGTTAGCTGTCCTTTCTCTTCTAAAATAGGCACTAGGTTTATCCTTCTGTAGTCCTTTTTTATCTTTGAATTCTCAATGATAACTCTAATTATTTTATTTAGCTCTCTAAGTACACTGGAGTGAATTAATCAGGTCAAGATGATATAAGGACTTTTAACTATTTTACCAGTTTTTTGTATAGTTCAGACTCTCTTTTTTTCACATTGTACTAGCTATCTGATCACAGTCAAATGTAATCTCAAGAGAAAACAGACTTATTCAACTTTTCAACTCTTCAGCATAATTATCAATAGTTTTCATTCTTCACTGTGTAATGAACCACCTTTTTTGTTGTTTGTCTTCTCACTAGCATACTAACAGAATTCCTTCTTGGTTCTCTTGTGATGTCCTTGGCTTGAGGTACCTTGTACTTTGCTTAATTTCTACTATCTGTTCAGTCAGTAATTCTAAACCTTTCATTAATTCTGTTTAGCAATTCTATTCTTTTAAGCAAATCTTTGGTAATTTAGCCTACTATCCAGTTTCTGTGTACTTTCTTTTTGAGTTTAAGCTCACTCAGGAATCTACATTTTACTCTAGTTGGTCTCATTACATATCCTATCTTTTCTCTTCACTGTAAGTCTTTGTCTTAGTGCCTTTAACATTACTTTCTAAAGGAATCACCAAATCTCTGGAAACTCTTATTACTTAGACTTCCTTACTAGAGGACCTTACTTCTCAGTGTTCCTCTGAGTCTACAGAAGTCTATTATCCATTGTCATTATTTTGCTTTTGCTTCCTTTCCTTTATCCCATTATTTGAAAATTATTCTCATTCATGTTGCTTCCTGTTTCCCATTTGCAAAGTGTCTCCCTAGTGATTCAAATCAAGTCTATAAAAACTTTGCTTTTAGCTGCTTTTCCTCTTTTTTAGTAAATAAAAATGTCCATTAAGGCATTCCAAAGGATTAAGGTTAGGGCTAGGATAGGGTTAGGGTTAGGATGAACAGTCTTGTTATGTCTACATTTAAATACTCTCAGAGATGTCTAAGATACATCTACTCAGCTGAAAAGATCTTCAGATTCCACTCAGCTTGATTCACTTGCGTAAGTGGAAGAGTAGATGTCACTCTTTAAGATGTCCTAGTGCAATCTACCAAGTCTTTAGTTAGCTGGTCTGGAAATACAAGGGTCTCCCTTAGGGTTGTTATTTCTGTCACTTCTGGACTTGTGCCTTGGACACCCTAGGATACTCCAAATGACAAACAGTGCATGCCCAAAACGGACAGAACTGGTGTATTACTGCATTGACTAGATCTCCATTAACAACAGTAGGACTGCACATGATGACACTTAGTCATACGTTGATACCTGCATTATGAAAGTCTAAATGGATATGCCTCATTCACCTAGTGCACAATTTAGCTGCTTAAACATAAATAATCAATCTACTGTAATTTCAGGTGCCCTACTCTGCTGGCTTCCAGCTGCTGCTTCAGAAGAGCAAGGTAGGTCCTGTGTATATCTATCAGCTCCATGTAGCTATCTCACATACACCAGAGTGGCACTAGATACATATGGTTTGGGAAATTAATTGTATCCCTAAAATTATATGAGATAAATCTCTCCATTAGTCTTCACCATGCCAACTAAATTCTAATACTTATTATGTCTTAAAGATTCTATTTCTTCCTGGAATTATTCCTTACCTTTTTGTTCTGGTAAGAAAACAAATTGGTTGGTAGCAAATTTACTGATTATCTCTCCTCCTCCTTGCCTGCATAATCAGTATCATTATTCTTCTTGTCTATTACACATTTTTGTCCAGATTTTTGTTATTTTTATTCTGATATTTATTTGTTATTATCTATTTAGATATAGCATCTCACTGAGTTCGTCTATATTTCTGAATGATGCAGAGCAAGGAGGGAATGGCAAGCTTAGATAAGGCACAATTCTTTATGGTTCTAAGGTCATATACACTAATTGCATATTTACTTGCAGTAAAATTTCCACCAGCTGCCAGTGCTACATGCATCATACCACATGTCTCTACAATGCAAAGGAACAACTGTATATGATGATGCAATACAGGTTTCCATGAAGCCTCACAGATTGCCTTGTCATTGCTAACAGTAAAAACTGCTGACTGCAAAAGGCAACTTCTCACTCCTAGTCTCTATTCCCATAGTCTCCTAGTAACTTCTAACTTCTGCTTAGGGTCATTTCTGCAACAGCAATATTTACATCAATATGGGAATCACGGAAAGGTAGGGAATCAGTGTTTTACTGGTGTGAAGTGCATGAGTCTTGGTAATGTCAAATACATGATTCCAGGATGACAGGTTAGCAGATGGAAATTACAAAACATCGTCTTTTTTATTATTTTTTGACTGATGGTATGGATATTATCACATCTAAGATATTTAAGGCTTTTTGTCTTCATCATCATAGCTGAATGTTCACTTACTGTAGGGAAACCATACAGTTCTTGATCTGCTAGATCTGATCACTATCTACTTTTAGAGAAGTCTAACTTTATTTCTGTAGACAAGCCAGTTCATCTTTGGTTGCTAGTGTTTGGTCTATACCTCTCTAATTAGCTCTCCTTTTTAGTGTTTCAAGATTTTAATCATATTGATAATGTTCTCAGATTTCCCTATGCTTCTCAGTTTGGCGTTTTGCTCTGCTCATGCTCCAGCCCATTTCTTCAGAGACCACTTCAGCAAGCACTGCACATACGAGATTTTCTTTCCTCCACCTTCCAGGGACTTGCTGGTAAGAAAGTGTAGACAGATCGCAACAGAACGCAGGCTGAGACAGCAAGAGTTGGGCATAACTCTCACAAATGCAGTTAGGAGAAGACTGGACAGAAGACAGGGCCCTGTTGCTACCAAACATATTTAAACTCATGAAATCTGTTTGTTGTCCTCCTCCTCAAGCTCCTTCTAACTCATTCACTGTTGGGCTCAGGCCCTTCTTGTCTGGGTCAGCTCTCCAAAGCCACCAGAGTTCTGCAGAAGGTACTTCAGTGCAGCAAAGGCAGGCTCAATCTTGTTATAAATGTGCCAGCTAAGGATTGAAAGCAGTCTAGCTGTAGGAGCAAGAACCATACACTAATTTACTTTGAGAAGGAGAACAGAAGTTGTAGCTGCATCAATGTAGGTATAATTGAAGAGAAAGTAAGTGCCTTTGCCCATTTTGATGGCATATTCAAGAATAGAAATGTTCTTCCCTAGATGTTAGTAACTGATTAAGGAATTATGCATTCCAAGCAAATATTAGACAAGTAATACACAAGGGATATATATATTTTCCCCAATCTAATTTAATCATGTTTATCAAAAAGGTACAGGTTTATTTTCCAGTAAGGGAAAAGTGTTTTTCCCTATTGAAAAAAAAACCTCTTTGTGGGGGGCAATTATTGCTTCTGTTGAAAAAAATGCCATGACTTGGGTGTTAATGTAATTTTTACCATATTTTTTTTCTTTGAAGCAATCAGGTATTTTTATTTGGACAGCTACTCAGAAAATTATATCAGAACATATTTAAATTTCCAGTTTCCTATCTTCTTTACACTTTAGACTACTATATAACTATACATGATATAATATATAAACCTATACATAAAATATCTATCTGTCAATAAAAGCAGAAATGTTGTGCATATGCATATATTACAAGTTCCATTTCCCTTCCACAGTTGTGCTGAGCAATTTTAATCTGATTGAGTGGAAAAATAGGCCTATGATGTTCGAAAGAGTAAAGTATTATTTCCTACATAACTGCTAATATTCATAAATGTACTGAGAATGTAAGAATCCGAATTGGAATATCTTGCCAGTAACCACTTTTGTCCCCACTTGTACATGAAAAATAGCTCAGAGCACAGAATGAAAACAGCACTTAAATTTATCCTTTTTCTTAAACCATCTACATCAAACACAGTTCTACTTCACACAAAAAACCTCAAGTTCTTTTCTTGTTTTTATTTAACCAGTCTCCCTGAATCTCATTAGTCCTCATGATGGCTTTCTGGACACCAGTATATAATAGGAAATGTAAAAGTAGCGACAATGTGGCAATTCTCCTACATATAGCAAGCCATCATGAGTCATGAGCCTGTCTTCCAACTTCCTTCAGCTTCAGCTATCAGTGGCTGTCTCTGACAACACCTCTCATCAGTGGAAGTCTGATGGCAATGGAGATACTGATTTCATGTTTCCAAATTAAAATTGTGTAGAGAAAGAGGAAGAGACAAACACAAACAAAGCAGTGAAGTTAACTTCACAACTAACACAGAGCTTTGGCTTTATTGACAGTCAGAATATAGGGACTATGTCTAGACTAATCCTTTGTCTACTGCTAATTGAATGTAGTACACATGCAAACAAGTCTGTATCCCCTGACTTCAGAAACAAGAATCCTTCTTGGTTCATTTTACACAACCATTTCTGGATCCAAGTGTGGACTCTAATTGTATCCTAGTTCCATATTTGATTAAGACATATATAATCTCTCTCCCATGCCCTCTGTTCTGTGTTGCAGACTAATGTGGCAGAGGAATCTGGAACATTTAAAATCTAAACAACTTTTTTTTTGCTCTGTTTTTGACACTTTTTTTCTGTTTGGACAGTATGTATTAATTCATTTTGCAGATTCTTCAAATTGTGTAGCACCTTTTTGGAGAACATTTGTTTTCCTTCTGTTGATACAGAGAAAGGTTTTTTTTTTTTTTTCTCTTGATTTTGAATATATGACTTTTCCTTTCAGCAATGGAGAGCCATAGCTGTCTGAATGTCCAACAAAGCAAAACAAAACAAAACAACTTTTGGTGACCCTCAGTTTTCAGTTCTACTAAAATAGCCTCCTTCAGATTTGTTTCCCTGCTCTCTGAGGGAAAGGACAACTCCATTTGGCATCAGCTTACTCTAGTCTCTCCATTTCTGGCTGGCAAGCCCTCAAGGATACTATTTCACCAAGTTTCTACTGATTAGCATAATTGCTTTTCTACTTAAAAAAAAGGTTGGCTCCAATAATCAAGTTTGGTCACAAGCCTCTCTCTTTTCCTGAATTTCAGTAGCTCTGTATTTCATATGACAGATCTCCTGACTTCATAAGATCAGTAGTTTGCCAGCTCTGGCTGTCACTGAACTATGCATTACTTCTCCCTAGACATGTAATCCTTGTAGCCCACAAAATGGGAGGTGTTTTACAGTTCTGTATGATCATTAGAACTGTTTTAAGATGATTATCCTTACCAATAATCTGTTTTAAGAAAGGAGATCATTTCACCTTCATCATTGCTTTAGTAATTTAGAAACATTTTATTTTCAAAGGTGTATTAGTTTTCCCAAAGATTTTATTCGGGATTCCATATTCAATCTATTCTTAATCTGTATCTTTTAGTACTGCATTGTTCTTGCAGGTTTCAATCACTTTATTAGAAGTAGCCATTATTTTTTGTTGATAAATTTTTTGTTAAATGTTTTTTAAATTGGAAAGATGCTCTGGAAATTTGTAATTTTCAAAAAGATTTTCTGAATGTCTATAAATACAAAAATTATTTTAACTATATTTATTGCTAATTTATTTGTAGAAAAAATGTCATTTTTAACCGAAATTAATTATCTGATATAATAAAATCACATGGCTTTTTTCTCAAATTTCTCCCCAATTCCAGAAATCAATAAAATCTAAGACTTTCTTTTCCTTCAAAATATTAGATTATCAGAGATTGAATCTATGGGAAGTATACATTTTTTTGCCAAAGCACCAATCCTGCACAGGTTAATTTAACAATATTACTGCAAAAGGACCCTTTTCTGGCTTTACTTCACATTTCATTTGGCTTTTGTCCCGTTTTTCTTTCTGGAACACATTCTTCACGTATTTCATTTTCAGTATGCCACTCTGCAAAGATCTCACATGCACATCATATGACAGATATCCTTAATGATGCATGATCTTTCTAGTCTCATTTCATTAAAGTTTTAATAGTAGATCCTTGTAAACCTTAAATTATCCTTATGTGACCATTAGGCACTTAGGAGAACATACATTCAGACACTTAAACACTCTCCAAGCAGCATCTTTTTTTACCTGTTAGACTTTTAAGTGTCTATATGTTCCTCCTCCTTTAACTTAGGCTTAGGCAAACAGGTCAATATACGGATTCTCTAGAGAACACCAGCAAACAAAACTCTAAAGCATCATTTCTAGTAATAAAATATATTTACAAGTTCTAAGAACACTTGAAGTAGATTGCTTAAATGTAGGCAATAAATTAACAACAAGCTTTTTTACTTGTAGACAGGTCCTTCTTGCAATCCAAAACTAACACTTGATAGTTACCACTCAAGTAAGAGATTCTAGGGCTCTCTGAAATCATTGTCTTAAGCAGCAGCGCTAGCAAAGAAAGGTAACAAAAAGTTGGGCACCAACAGGATGGGACTTGAGAACAAGACAGAGGGCATCATTTTGTCATGTTAAAAAACCTTGCTCTACTGGTTCGTTAGGTGCTGTGTGCAGGATTGTTTTCTACATTTCAGGAAGGGCATAGTATAGTATAGTGCAGTTAGGGAAGTTAAAGAGCAGCAGTCAAAGGGATGGACCTGTTGCTTTACAGAAAGACAATACATAACTGATATAATTAAATTTGGAGAGAAGAAGGGAGATATGACCAAGGTTTAGAAAAACATGAATGTGGCACATAGGATGAACAAAGAATCATTATTGATCAAAAGATACAGTACCAGAACAAGGGTCCACACATTGAAGCTTGTAAGAGACCAGCTCCAAATAGCCATAAGAAAACTTTTTTTTCCCGGTGGATATTGAACTTCTAAAGTTTATTACCACAGGAGTCTGCAGAGACAGATGGTGTCGTAAGGTTTACTGGAAACAGGTCCACGAATAGATGCTAAAGGGAATAGGCAGGAATAAACATATATATATATATATTAAAAAAAAAAAAAAAAAAAAAAAAAAAAAAAAGAACAGCCCCAAAAAGCTCCCCAGTTGTAGATGCTGGGGAGTTTAAAGGGAATGGACTGAAGAAGAATGTGTCAGAGTTTACCATGCCAGAGCTCCAGGTTGACATGCTTTCCTGAACTAGTATCTCTGCCTACCATTTCATATGTTCACATGCACAAAGGCACAATGAATTTAAAACCCAGTACATAGCAAAAACCTCAAAATGAAAAAACTAACTTTTTTTTTGTGAATGTCTGCTGATAAATGAATGGTATAACTTAAAGAAACTGAAGGAAAACACTGCATCTATCCAGAACGTGAAAAATCTTTGAAAGAGTTTTAAATTAAGCTTGATCTATAGCAATTCACATTGGCTTAAAGGACAAAAAACAGCTTAAAATAGGAGAGAAAATTGGTTGCTTGTATGTTGGCAGCCAGCTCCATTCTAGATGCAGTAGAGTATCTCAGACACTTGTATGGGTCTGGTAGATAGAGCACAGTAAATATGGGATAACTGTACCATCCTGGAATGGAAGCTGGAGATAATATAGGAATTAATGACCTGTAGTTATTTAAAATGGTACTGGACTCCTATGCTTAGATACTTCAGTCACATTTATTTTGTATTTAATGGAACAGTAACTATAAAACAACAATGAAAAAATTTGGAATATATGACACTCCATGTAAAGATGAAATGTAGGTGATGCATTATTAAATACAAAAACATATAAAGAAATATGGACCAATTTTGTCATTTTTATCAATGTCTGTAATTTATGCATTTATCCTTTCTATCACTACTGGTATAATTTCTGTGTCCTCACTGGACTTTTATCTTAATGAACTATAGCTACCTATAATCAAAAACTGTATTTTTCTAGAACAAAGCATTTTCACTATATGAATTCAAATGAATATATGTACTTCTCGTCCCCTCAGCGAAGGTTATTCAAAGTGCATAAATAATATATTTTATTTTATGGCCATGAGGCTCCAAGTAACTTACAGCTCAGTTTGATTTATATTTTTAGAGGATATTCAAAGAAAAAATCTATATAAAGATGAGATGATATTTTGATGATATTTTTTCTCTATCTTATGGAAAAAAAAGTTTCCACAAAACAGTCCATCTACAAAATATCTATAAGAGGAAAATATTTTTATAAGTAAATTGGCTTTAAAACAAACATTTATCAATACATTATATAATTTGCACATTGTTTTTGTACAGAATTATATAATTTTAATGAGGAATAAGTCATTATGACTATTGTAGACGATAGAGAAATTATGGATCAATAAGGAGATGTATGGATGGAAAATTCCTGTAGAGTCAGAAATCTAGTTATGATATCTGTAACTGAAACTATAATTGTGGGCACCTGTCACACAATATATCTTTCAGACTAAGTATGGATAATTCACCCTCAGTTTCTCTAGAATTTAGAAGTCATTTGCAACAGACACTATTACAAAATTAAGACTGCTGTAAATAATAAAACACATATTTCATACACAGTTACTGAGCTGGTATAGAAATACATTTTATCACAAAGTCTTAATAGTGAAAGGAGCATCAAGAGTTCATCTAGTCTATTCTTCCCCCACTAGACAGTGAATTAATTATAAAGCATTACTGACAGATATCTAAGCTGTTCTTAAAATTCTCCACTTTCACAGCCTCCTTAAAACATTTACTCTGATGTTGCATTAGTGTGTTTTCCTTCAGTCTAATCAAAATCCCTTTTGCTTCAATCCAAGATTACCATTTCTTTTCCTGCCTCATATCCTACAGGATAATTTTGATCTGTATGTGTGACTAACCTTTACAAAAAAACACCCCACACTTCTAGGAAATATCAGAAAAGACAGATTGGCAAGAAACATGTATTCCTATCACTCTAAAAAAATATAATGAAGACCTTATTTAGAATATAATGTACAGTTTTATTTACCTACATTAAAAAAAGAACTTAAATTGAAACAGGTTCAGAGAAATGCCAAAATGATTAGGGTAATGGAAACCTAGCTTACGAAAAGAGGTTAAAGGACTTGACTTGTTTTTGTGAGGAGTCATTGTTTCATTTTGTTAAGCTAAACATTTGGGGCATTGGAAGGAGTGAGAAAGAATTAATTAAATTGAAAGATAATATTGGTGCAAAGCAAACAACTATAAACTGATCGTGAACTTCCAGATAGAATACGAAAAATATTTACAGTCATGAAGGAAATTTTCAGATAACCCTATACACAGGACTGTGGGGACAATTAGTTTAATTGCTTTAATATAGTATTTGATAAAACCTGTGGAAGAGGTCTGAAAAAATTGCATGACAGGATTCTGATGATGCTATAATTAGAAAGTTGCGAAAACCATCTTTTGGTATCAAACCTGAACGTATCCTCAGGAAAATATAAAAGGAAAATTTAATTACCTTAATGACTGTATTTGTTTCTTCACAACCATTTTGTGTCATTTCCAGGTTTCAAAAATTCCAACAATTACCACTGAAAAGAAGACTTTTGTAATTTAGTTTCTGGGGTACTTTTTGCCTTAAAGGCCATCGTGCAATGTTACTACTGGTGCACTGGTAATCCAAAGGTTTTCTATTTGCTTCCAACACATCTTGCACATAACTAACCGACCTCAAACTTGAAGGCACATCAAGAAAGGTCCTTCCCCCTACTCCTAAACATATGTGTAAAATTACTGCTTGTGTCGCTGAGATCTTAGGGCTTTGGTGTCGATGACTGGCCAGACTTGGTTTCATGTTTACCTGAATAATACGAGGCATTTTCACAGGATCGATCATTTAAATACTTGTATAAATTCCTTTCCTGTTATTGCAGACATATAGGACCTTGAAAATGGTCTTTCCTGTTCTATCCCATCTATTTGTTGCTGTTGTTTGCAACTTATTTCTAAATTCTTTAAGGGCTGAAGGAAAACATTTTGTGCTCTGTGATATATAAGGCAAGTTGAGTAGGTACTTTATGAACAAAGTTCACAAAGTGAGTACAAAGTTCGGAAACTTTGTGGTCTTTATGTGCTACATGTCTTTTTCATTACATTCTGTAACTATGAGGACTTGAATGAGTGAAAGTAGGAAAAAAGAGGTGAAGTTTGAATTTCCACATGCTAATACTCTCAAATCTCAGTTTGGCATAATTTAGTTTCTCAGAAAACTCTCTGGTTTATCTAGACTATCTAGCCACTTTCCAAAAACTCTTTTGTGTGACTGCTTGCTCAACATGTGGAAGTGCCATTCCTTAATAGCTGAAAATTGCCTGCTCTAAGGAAATAAAATGGGCTGCTAATATATAATGGCTTCAGTCTCAATATCTAAATTGTAGTGATTAATCAACAGACAAGATATAAATCAGCATGCCTGACTCAAGGGGTGAAAACAGAAATAAAAGGAACAAAATTTCTTTCAGTACATTTTCAATATCTCCAATGTTTTTTTAGTTAGTCCATTTTCATAATGCCTGTTTTTTAACAACATCCAGCTTCTAATAATAGGGAATGTTGTAAGACAGGTCCCCAGAAAATTTTTTAATATTCCATCTTTTCCATTCATATTGTCAGGGATGAAAAAATCCTTATCTGAAGAATCTGTTTTGGAGAGTGTCTTGCATAGAGAGATTTGTTGTCTGGACATTAATAAAAAATAAAAAATAAAAAAACATAAAAACAGTTGTGAATAAAACTAGAATATTTTCTTGAAATATTAAATAAAATTTGCATTTAATGTGTAAGTCCATAGAAATTAATACTTTGGATTTTATATATGAAGCTTGGTACCATTCATTTTTTTAATATTATTTCAGTAGAAATGTGAACATCTTTTAGCTAATTTTAAAGGCATTTTGATGAGCAGAAAATGCAAGGTTTCAGACCTGTTACTTAAATACAAAATATATTTTCCTACTGGTTCTATAACACTGTTAAAAATCACAACATAATGTCACATAGCCCACACTATCTCAAAATACGTTGTTGGAAATTGATATTTTATCATATTAATCTGTTTTCACTGTGAACTGTGAATAATAGTATGTAGAGCTGAACCTTCACTGATGACCTGATCTAAAGCCTAGTAAATATCAGTTTTTTCCATTGCTTTTCACTGGTTAGGATCAGGCTGAGACTGCCCCTTTTTTTTTTTTTTTTTTCATTTGAAAGAAGCCATGCTTCTTGTTCTACAGATTAAGATATAAATTCCATTGTTCAAATGAAAGGAAGACTTGAGATTTTTAGGAGCTAGTATTTAATGCCTGCTTACTTTGTGTTTGATAACAAATACCATTAAACCTTCATTTATTAGCTTTTTTTATTAGCCAGTGCTGGAGAGGAATAACAATAACCACGGCAATGACTACCATCAGGTAACAGTATTCAGTAACTCTAAAATGAAAAAGCTATGTCTGTTTTTGCTGGAAAGCAACTTGTAAAAATTACAATTAATTTCCAAAACAATAAGGTATTAAAAATAATTGCAAACAAAGCTTGATTTTTTTAATTTTCAAAATTACTTTGAGAGAGTCCTTTGAAACTTTCAAAGATACTCATCTAAATACACTCTATAGCTTTCAGTATGGTCTTTTCTTTCCTACAATTGGTCAACCTGCATACAGTTCCATGTCCTCATTCCTCCCATGACTTTCCTTTTTCATTCACAGCCAGAAGGAAATGCATCTGCTCAAATACATCATTCTAGATTTTATTGTAGAGCTCTGCTGTGTTTTTTTCAGCTATTAGTACTGCATTTTATTTTTTTGTTCAATGTGTAGAATGCCAACAAGTTCCAGTATCTCTATAGGATGTTTTACCCTATAACATATTGCAAGGAATTAAATAGTTTCAATGCCTGAGGGAGCAGATTCATAAATTTCCTCTGTACTTTTTATGTTAAGAGGCTGTCCTTCCAGAAAGGCCACCCTGGGGCCCAAAATCCTCAGCAGACCTTACATGTTTTGGTACTGCTGAAATTAATGTAATTATTCTTAAATTCAGTATTTCAGTACCATCATAGGCACCTCATAGTCTCTTCCCTCTTCCTACCCTCAATTCAAGAAAAACATGTAGTTAGACTAAGAAACAAGGTGGTTAAATGAGACCAGCCTCCACAACCTCTTTGCATCCATGGCTGATTGATAGTATTCAAACTTGGAGGATTCCCTTTTGCACTACAAAGGCATACTGGAGATTACAGGCAAAAAAAAGAACAAAAGGAATTCATCTTATAACTTTGCAAAGATTTAACTTTTTATATATTAACATTTTAATATGATGTAATTTTAAAGCAACTCTAGAAGCTGTGCTCTAAAAAGAAGAGTGTACTAGCTGATGACTTCTTGGACACAGAGGAATGAATCTTAAAGGAGAAAAAGACAAATAATACAACTTTCAAGGTGCCCAAAAGAATTATCTGCCAAGGTTAACCTAACCATCCGATACATGTATAACTGTTATATGAGACTAAGCACCTAATATAAGAGACCACTTATCTGAAAGTAATAGACCACTCTCTCAGGATGGGAGGTCAGAGGACAGATTATCAGGCATTGTGAAAAATTTATTTTTTAAAACATAAATCTCTCCAGCAAGCAGGCTACTTGTGTATTTTCTATTCACAGTAAGCAAGAAAGGCATATCTATCTTAGAATGCTTCTATTTTTTAGGGAAGCACAGGAATTTATCTGAGGCAAACAAGTTAAAAAGTACCTCCTTTTAACAGATATAAAAGTCATCAAAAATAAACCAGATGTCAAAAGTGTGACCTGGGTTTATAGAATCCTGACAGTGCTTCTCCCATGAAAACTGGTAGGTCTTTCAGGATTGTGCCAGATGTTAAAATTTATCCTAGAATCTCCGGAGTCAAAAAAGCAATTATACTTTATCCTTCATCTCTCCTGTTCCAAAATCTCATTACAGAAATGTTTGTGCTGTAAATATTACAGGTGATACTTTTGAAAAAAATTCTGACTGCAATTTTTCAGAAAAGGTTTTTCAAAGATATGAAATTGCTTTGATACATACAAACACATGCACAAATAGCACATGGAGTAGAAGACAAAATTAACATTTTACTTACGTCTCTGACGTGTTTACTGATACTAGCTTTAGCATTTACCCCTTGGACTGGGTTGACCCACTCAACCCAGTGGGATCAATGTGGTTAATATGATGACTATATATCAATATCTCAAACCTCCTGTGAGTGAAATAGCTGGCCCTAAAGATGCCTATCTCCCAACTCAGATGTGGCAACTAACCATTCAGTGAGGAGGCCATGCTGTGGCAACAGTTGCTCTTGCTTCACAGTGGTTCTGGAGCAGATGGGTCCATCCTCGGTAGGGTGCTGTAATCTCTGAGTGGTACATTACATGCAACGACATAAATTTAGACAATACTTAACATGATTAGTGTAAGTAACACTACAATTGGATGCATTTTTATGGGTAGCAGCCCCATGCCTTTGAGGACAGACATTATTTCAAAGAGATTTTTTTTTTTTTTTTTTTTACACTGGGTTCATGATTGGATAATATTTGATTGTTCATATCCTTGGAGAATAATAACCCTTCCGCAATTTTTTATCTATTTACTCATTTGCTGACTGTTTTACCAATCCCTTCTTAATCTTACTGGTGACATGGTGAAGAGGGTAGTAGGGTAGCAGAGATACCAAAGGCCTTGTAGTTAAGGCAAGATCTCATAGGAGACCTCATGTGAGTTTCCCATCAATTCATCTCTGCCAACATTGTGCAGCATCTTTTGTAAATATATAAAGTGATACACATAAATACACACATATGCACATACACATATCGTACACAGACCAGTATCTGTAGGACTGGAATGGGATCCTCAGGATTTTTGTTACCTATTGAAGAAAATATTCACAAAAGATTGTTATTAATAGTTATCTTTGTTCCCTAAGCTGGAATATTTCCTTTCATAGGAGCTTCCAATATATGCAGTCACATTTCTCTTCGATCCTCCATCTCCTTGCCTTCTCTGTGATAAATGGACAAACTTTACACTTTAGCTTAAACCAAGGCCACTAGATTGTTATAATTTAGTTATAGCTGTAACTGCTGAAACCATTCCTCTTAAGATTAATCAAGGTTCCATCCATCTATCTATTACTTAAGTTTGTACTTATCCTTTACATTGACTTTTTTATATATATAATCACAGATTTTTACTACATCTTGGGACATTTTCCAGCCCTTTCTTTTTTTTTTTTTTTTTTTTTTTTTTTTTTTTTTTTTTATATATATATATAAAATAACAGTGTTGGTAATTAGAGATGCTGACTTTTCACATTATAGGTCTTTTCTTGTTCTCTAACTATGCTTCTAGGGCTCTTATCTGTTCTTCACATTCTTGCAATTAGCCTCTGCAGCAGGGCAGCATGCATCAGCTATCACCTGTGTGAGCTTTGACTTCCATCTCTCACACATTTAACTCTTCCATCACTGTACACCATTCCTGTAAGTGGCTCTTCATCACCTCATTTTCTTTCTGCATTCACCCCGTGAGTACTGAATGCTATTTTCTTTCATTAAGTTAAGATTTGTCCCTTTTTTCTCCCAAAGGTATGTTTTTCAACACAACTGAGAGTTTTGATGTGTTGCTCCATAAAATTTGACTTTTCTTTTAAGTGAGAAAATCTTTTTGCAATTGTTTATTTTTTATATAACAGTTTTTCAGCATCCAGAGAGTACAGTATAGAAAGTTTGGCCATAGCCTATTTTCATAGGTCTTCGACTATTCTATGACCAATACAGTTTGCTGGTTGAATAGCTGTGGTGTTTCTGAGTATATTCCTTAAGTGAATGTTAAATGGTTCGATCATCAGTTTTAGCCTTTTGCATACATTTTCAAAAGGAAGAATTTTCCATCGCCTCACACAGGGGCTCCTTCCCCAGGATCTCAGGAACGCTCACAGCTGAGCTGTTATGAAATGGCTGAGTGGGAAGGACTCCAGCATCCAGGGAAACTCCCTTCCCTTGGCAGCCCACTGCTGCTTTTTCATTTAATCACCTTGGGCAGCTTCAAGCTGGCTCACATGTTGGTCAACTGTCAAACTGCAGTTGTGGTGTGTGGTTTAAGAATAATGGTTACGTTTACATGAACACTGGATCTCTGGTGAGGCCCCACCAGTATGAAAGACCCTGATAGTTATCTGGGAGACCAATGCACTTGTTGCCCCAGAAGCATAGTGGTTGCCAACACATTAAATCCCTGGTGAAGCCCCACTATCACTGTAGACCCCAATAGTAAGGCCCCTACCAACACAGGAGACCCCAACCTGCTGGTTGATCTATGTGTTTGCTATGTTTATCAGTATATATAGTATAGTGTTTGTGTATATATATATATATATATGTATGTATGTATGTATGTATGTATCAGTATATCAGTTTATATAGCATACTGACACACACACTCACACACTCTCCTGTGGGTGAGCCCCCTCAAATTGGATTAGAGCTTTAGTTTATTTTTTCACTCACTCATTCACTCACATTAGCCCTTGCCCCAGTTTCACTGCTGGTTTTTGCCAGTCAGTTTCATCAATGATCTGTAATTCTCCCTGGCTGTAATCTCACACTGAGATCAGATGATGTGTTTTCCCAGGGGTTTTGATCATAATTAATGGTCTCATGTTGTGGCATCCCAATCTTTGCCTTGTACCTGCTGCTTGTAAACCACATGCTGCCCACCCTGCCCCCAGAGAGCACAGCAAGCAAGTATGCTCCTTAGTCAGCATTACTTCTTGCTGGGATACCCTCACTAGTTCTTCTCTTATTAATCTTTTATAACTCTTCTATCTGCTGAAAACATTCCTACACTCATTTCACGCATGTTAGAAACAACCAAATAAGCACCAATTTTGTCAAGTTTTATTTTTCCTCATCCTTTGTTTTTTGGGAAAAGTTTCATCTGAGGTGGCACATCTAGATAACTCTTTCTCTGTTTCTCGGGTCAAAGGGGATGTCATCGGGGGCAAACACTGCATTACTGTCCCCCAGGACAGAATGAAGAGCCAGCCAGGAACACATTTAACCTTTTCCTCTTTTTTTCCAGAAAGGCATTTCACACTGGGACCCTGCCAACTATGCCAGATGTAATGCACCAGTGCAAGTGTTCATTATGGATTCCAGTAAGAAAAGCACTTAGACTCCATAAGGCTTTGATTAATATACCATTTATTGGAGGTAACATAAGAAGGAAAAAGGTGATAGTATAGATAATGCTGCGTCCTTTCAAATGGCAGGAGCTCCAAGTCATATAGCATCAGGCAGACAGCTAGTCAGGGTACAGCATGCTGTACAGAATCTGTCTGTGGTGAGATTGGGCAGCACTACAGTTTTTAGAGCTTAACTTAGCTAAGCTTTACTTAGAAGTAAACAATTCTATTCATCATTTCTGCTGTGAAGCAGAATGTGGAAACATAATGCATTACTTCAAGATAGGACGACACATGCAGGTGGCATAAGTGCCAAGTGGGAGCCACATACAGTCTTCTCTGTCACGATTAGTTGGCTAAGTTCATTCAGGGGCCAAGTGGTATGTACAGCACAGCACAGGCCTGTGCCCATTCATATCAACTGTTATGCAGTTGCTAACTCCTTGATGTAAAATAATCTTTCGGTTAGGTTTTCTAAGTTCTCTAAACCTCTCCAGAAGCAACGTAGTTTCTTATGTTGGCTTACAAAATCACCTGTCTGCTTCATGTCTCCAAAGAGCCCTTAGCTTAAGAGTAGCAAGAGAAACTTAAGAAATTCTGATTCTTATCATGGCAAATTAGCATGCTAGAGCTAGATTTTGCATCTTCAAAATGCATATTTTTGGTAGTTTACATGTGGGGTTATAGACATATACACATGTTTGTGCATTAGATGAGTCATCTAACAGGAATACCGGAAAACTATCTATGGGATAACTGGAATCAGAAAATTGACCATACCGCATATTTCTGAGGAATGGCAGTTCCCAGTAAAAGGAATTGAAATCTAGGTGTAATGACTGAGATGACAAGTTAAAAAACGGTTTTCTAACTGGCTTTAGCATAATGAGATAGAATCTGAACACATAAACCAACACTTTTTGTACCACTTATGTTCTGAAAAGCACTTTGAAGGTGCCTTGCAGAGCACGTGCACTACTCAATTCCCTTTTTACTCTTTTTATTCCTATGTCCTGCCATATGCGTTTTCTCACAGCCAGATGTAAAATAATTTTGAACAATTCATACAGATATTAAGATATCTGCATGGACAGAAACATTCGACATTCAAGCAACATTCAAACTAAAGAATTTCAGAGTGAAAGGACACTTGCACAACTGCTTTGCTATTCACTTTTTTCACGAGAGCTTCCTTTTGTTCATTTCATAGAATCACAGAATGGGTAAGGTTGGAAGGAACCTCTGGAGATCTTCTAGTCCAAACCCCTCCTCAAGCAGGGTCACCTAGAGTATGTTAGACAGGGTTGCATCCAGGCGGGCCTTGAAGATCTCCAGAGAAGGAGACTCCACAACCTCTCTGGGCAACATGTGCCAGTGCTCCATCACTCTCACAGGGAAGAAATTCCCCCTCATGTTCAGGAGGAACTTCCTGTGCTTCAGTTTCTGCCCATTGCCTCTTGTCCTGTCACATGGGACAAATGAAAAGAGTTTGTCCCCATCCCCTTGACACTCTCCCTTCAGGTTCTTGTACACATTGATCAGATCCCCCCTCAGTCTTCTCTTCCCCAGGCTGAACAGGCCCAGCTCTTGCAGCCATTCCTCATAGGGCAGACGCTCCAGCCCTCTGATCATCTTTGTAGCCGTGCGCTGGACCCTCTCCAGTAGCTCCATGTCTCTCTTGTCCTGGGGAGCCCAGAACTGGATACAGTACTCAAGATGAGGCCTCCCCAGGGCTGAGTAGAGGGGCAGGATCACCTCCTTCGACCTGCTGGCAACACTCTTCCCAATGCACCCCAGGATACCATTGGCCTTCTTGGCCACAAGGGCACATTGGTGGCTCGTGGTCAACTTGTCATCCACCAGCACTCCCAGGTCCTTCTCTGCAGAGCTGCTTTCCAGAAGGTCAGCCCCAGCTTGCTCAGGACAGATAGTATTGTATGGAGTCTCACAGATTACTGCTAAATACTTAATTTACAATACACTGTATCATGATATGAGACTATATGTCTACTTCTCTTTCCGTCTATACTATTTCATATCGTCCCTTCTAAGAAAACACCTTAATCTACATATAGTTTTTAGATTTCTTTCGTGATTCAGTTTCAGACTGGCTAATTACACAGGAAGCAGCAATTAAATAAGCCAGAGGCCTGATAAATGAGGTGAAGACACAAGATTTGCTAATAAAATAGTCATGAAGACATAGCTGACACCATCTCTAGTCCTCTTCCACTCCTTTCTTGTGCTGCCATATTGAACTGTTTCATGAAATGAAACATAAAATCCCACTTCTCCTCACGCTCTTGTGAGCTCAAATCTTTTAGTATTGCTATACAACAACACAATGGACTACTGCACAGCACCTTACCTACTCCACTTCCGAGCGATATCTCCTCTAGCACTTTTTTTTTTTTTCTCCTGAGGGTTTCTGTTCCCTGAAGCTGTGATCTCCTGATTGCTGTCTCCTCATTGTCTTCACTAATCATTTCCCTGCCCTGCAGGACTTGGAAATCTTATCACAGACTTTAGAAAGTGTGCAGTTATGTATTTGTGTGGGTGAGTACCACTATGGCTACTCAGAAAAGTCATTAAGGAGAAAAGCATCCTACCTCAGCTATCATAAGGCTAGTTACTCTGAACATGTATCTGAAGGAGAAAAAATATATGTAACAACAGTACAAACTATTAAAAAATGAAAAGCTTCAAAACTTTGTTAACTAATATAATTTTCAAGGAGGAAAAAATATAAGCACTTCATTTGTGTGAGCAGACTAATCTTTATCACTTATTTAACAGATATTTTAAGTTAATGTTTGTCACTTTCAGCCAAGAATAGAATACAGCTACTTGAGATTTAAAGCTACAGTAGATTTTAAACTTAACAGTATTAGCTGGATTAGCTGAATAAAAAAATACGTTTGTATGCACTCCTATCTTTTGTCATTTTGACTTTGTTGTTTAAGACTTTTTTAAGTTGATTGATGGTGTTTATTTCTCTCCATTATGGAGCTTATTGTGTCAAAGAATTTGTATTTTTTCACATGATAATAATCTCCATCATAGCAAAGTGCTATGGAAAGAGGCAGACTGTGAAAAAAAAAGGATTGCATCTGGAGGAGAATATATGAGTTCACCAAAATGACAGTAATAAATCCTTACTGTGAATCCAAACACATAAATAATTATGCAGAAAACAGTCCAATGGTCATTTGTAAACTTTTGGAGCAAGATCCTGTTTAATATAACAATTTAGCCTTTAGTCTTCTATTTCCACATTCAAAAATCCCCTACCATAAAACTGCTGAGTATTGAGCAAGTACAACCTCCTCAGTTGTTGCTGATCTGCACTCAGTACAACTTATTGTGCTTGCTGAAAAGTGTTAACTGTCCAAAAGTGGTTAAATGCTCCAAAAGTATTAACCTTTTACTGAGAGTTATATATCGGTCCAATCATCTGTCCTCCCGAGGTGGTCTGAATCCAGCTCCACATCATGCAGTCTGAATTTATGGAGATATAGAATATAGTTACAATTTCTGCTTCTAAATAATCCAGTAATGAATTGATAGATTACATTAATAATCATGGAGCAATAAGAATGAAGCACATCTGAGAAAGGTTCATTCTAGATAACCAGGCAAAAACAAGTGATTGCACACAGGAATAGCAACGCAAAAGTATAGTTAGTGCAGTTAATCCTCATCTACTGCAATAAAGCCCAATTACCTTCAATGGTAGCATGAGTGCTCTTGGTTCACTACATGTTTAAGTGGAAAAAGACTAGGAAAGTCTATCCTTTTATTTCATATTTTAATTAGAAGGTAATACTCCCTGAGAGTTCACTTTGTGTGTACCAGTTGTATCATTTGCTAGGTTCTTTGACTCATTTTGCACTAGAAGAATTAATACCTACATTAAAGCATTATCCTTTTTTGGCTTGCATAAATTTAAAATTTGGATCTTGTGGTTCCTTATGATTAGGAGAAAATATCAGTACTACACAAAGCTATTTCACTGATATAATCCTGCTTGAAATGGATGGCAAGAACATTGTTTTTGCAACATTGCAGGAAGCAAATAAAAGGTTTTCTGCTGCAGGATCCACCTCCCCTTCCAATTCATTTTTCAGTTGGTAGCTCTTAAATTTGCAGTCTAACCAGTGCTATACACCACACTAAGCCATTAGTATTTTCACCATCTGAGCCAAAAATAGGCCAGCCAAAAAGTTAATCTCTATCACTTTTATCAATCTAATCTCACAAATGATCTTGTCTTGTACTGACAAAAGTGAAACCCCACTAGAAAATAAAGAGCTGTTAGATTATTTCAAAAATGATGAGATTAACTCCAGATTTTTTTTAAAAAAAAAAAGAAAAAAAACACAATGTAAGTACACATGTGAATAGCAAAAGGTGTCTACATGCAGTCACTATGTCTAAGCCAGTGGAGATCTAACCAATACAATCTGGAAAGCTATTATGGCATCCTTGAGTGAACATCTACATTTTATCAGATGACAGATATTCTTTTGACTAGAGCCTGAATTTAGTGGACTTAACCTACTTACAGCATATATACCCAGGTATGTAGTGCCATTCAGGACACCATTGGATATGTGATTAGATATTTAGACACGACGGGTGGACATGGAATATATGGGAACACCACACTCTTCTGAGACCTAATAGGAGGTCAAGCTGAAAGAGCTCACATCATCTAAATTCACTACCACTGACTTCAATGTATCTCCATTGACTATAACGAAAGATAAAGACACCAGTGATGTGCAGAAAGCTGCATGTGGACACTAGATTTTAGGTGATGGCATCTGTGTCTAAATCTAATCCAAAATATAACTTCACCCTAAGAGGTTTTCCCAAAACTCATCCTTTTATTCATATTATCATTCATCTGACAGTGAAATGGGCTTGATCAGGAGGCTAACCCATGTAAAATCATCCTTTTTTTAGCACATTTTTTTTCTTTCTTTTTTTTTTTTTTTTTTAACAAGGGCATTTGGGGGTAGCACTGCAGGGCCATGGGCAGGATGAGAAGACAGAATCATAGCAGCTGTGATCATCTTAATAAAGCTGAACTGATTTAAAATCTTGCTCTGTTTAAACTATTAGACTAACTCAAATTATCTTTTAGAATTGCAAATCTCTTCTGCATACACATAGCTGCTTTTAGATCAGCTTTCTATCTTTCCTCATCTTTGGCTTTGGTTCCTCCCTCTCACTGCCCATATTTCATTTGGTCACCAGGCAGGAGGCTTCCAATTTTTTTCATATCATGAGCAAAAAATGTTTTAATAAGTAAATGCCTGGCTACACAGTTCTCTGTCACACAATGTAAAACAAACTTTCTTTTCTCCTCTTGTAGTACATAATTGTTCTCCAATGTGTTCATGTCTTTTTTCCCCAAATTATCCTATTAGCAAAACCCACTCAAAGCCAAAACCCATCCTAATCTGGATTGAACTTGAAAGCCTATGTGAGCAAAATCTTACCTGTTTTTACAGACATATCAATCTGCTAAAAGACATAGCTTTTTTTCTACAAGCTTTCCTTTTTTAATTGGTCTTTTGTTTAACCTGAATGAAAGTCAGAAATCACATCCAACAGCCTTAACAAAAGTGTATGAGTACCTAACAATGGATATACTACTGCAACGTATTTTTTTCTATTTTGTTCCTAAAAAAAATTGAAAACAGATGGACAACAGAAAACAGGATGGACATTTTAAAGCCAAAGTGGCACACAATGTGACTGAGCATACCCAGAAATAGCATTAAATTGAGGTTTACAGTCAGACATGCAAAAATATCAACAAGACTGCAATAAATAGGAAGACTGTGAGCTTTACTTTGCATAGTTATGGAAGAGATAGGGGAATTCACCACGAAAAACAAATCAGAGAGGAATGAGAGAAAAGAGCAACGCTCAGACCAGACTGGACTGAGAAGTCATAAATGTCCTCTACCTGGGAATTGTTGTTGCCACATAGATATACATTATAGGTGGTAGTACTGGAAAGACAGTTTTTCTATCATTTAATAAATTAATAATGAAAAAATCAAAGGTACATGCCATTTGCATTTCTGATTCAAATAATGATCTAAAAATTAATACCCAAATCCAGACTCTTCAAAATGTTTCTAAAGAGATGTGTGTGTGCGCATATGTATATATATATATAGTATACACATATATATCTGTATGTATAAAATAACATTATCTTTTTTAAGACCACTGGATTTATTTGTACACACTGCCATTTTTCCCACATCAGTAAGCACTGCCTAAATCCAAAGCGCTCTGTTGTTCAGAAGACATATTTACTCTGTCTTTGCCGATTTTACTTCCTTTTCTTTTTCTTCCATGTCAAATACTGTTCTGTTCTGTTTTGTCTTTCCTCATCATTTCATAAGAGTTTTTACTTTCCAGTTTTTAAAATATCTCTTGCTTTCCTCAATCTTTTCGTTCCTTGCTTCTATCCACCTCCTGACTTACCATTCCTTATCTCCTTCTCTTCACTAAATAACTTTTCTCAGTGAAAAACAGTAAAACATAAACACCATCAAAATTATTATATAGAAGTCAC
Organism: Rhea pennata; assembly: GCF_028389875.1. Classification (NCBI taxonomy): domain Eukaryota; kingdom Metazoa; phylum Chordata; class Aves; order Rheiformes; family Rheidae; genus Rhea; species Rhea pennata. The sequence goes on along the minus strand of NC_084663.1, from coordinate 140,335,866 downwards.
ATTTCTTAACTAAATTCTTTTAGAGATATTTTCCCAGGTCACTGCTAGAGTTCATTAGTAGAGTACTCTGAGCAAAACTGGCCTGCTATAAGACACGATCCGGGGGAACTCCAGCATTACAGATAGTCAGTTTTGTGTCACTAAATCCATACGTACACGAAAATAAAAACAGAGAATCAGGAACACTCAGTACTCAGGAAATAGCTAACTGCCTTTTTTATTGTGCCTACAAAATGCTCACAGTAGCTTTTTTTTTTTTAATATAGCAATTGTTATGAGAAAGAATAGGAAATTAAACTTCTGTTGGCACAGAACATATTGTGCTCTTCCCTAAACTAGAAAGACAAAATCAGGTCTGTTCCTTTTAAAATACTGTTTTCTATGAAATTATTTAAGCTTGAATGAATTTATTGTATTGTATTTATTACGAATTTATGCCTGGATTACCAACAGGAACAACAGGCTAAAGGAGTTTTTGCATTGGGAGAATGGTTTATAAATTGAGTTATGCAAAAATTGATTTTTAAGCCACTTAAAAATTGTTCAAATCAAGCCTAATTTTGCACTGCAACATTCCAAGAACTATTATTTTCACTATTAAATAGGATTTCCATTACATTTTAGGATTTTTTATTATTTTATCGTTTATTTCAGTTACAAATACATATTTATTTCAGTTATAAATAATATTTAGCCAAACTGAATCAAAAATAAATTTCAGAAGGGACAAAATAATTTTTTTCTACTTTTTTCTTCAATTATTAATATATTAATATTCCAGTTTCCAACACACACGGGGCTCCAGATTTTACACTCTTATAAGAACTGCTCCATTAATTTGTATTAACATTTATAGCACTTCTTTACATGAGCTAAAAATCATGGCCTCATTTTTTGATGTCTAAAACTTTTGCCAATACTATTGTAAAATAATAATACGCTTTACTACAGAAATCTGGGAAATTTCCAGGAAGATAAGGATCAAGAACTAGCTTATTTCCTAATTGATTTAGCATTAACTAGGATCCTGTCACTGAGGATAAACACAGTTCTCACAATTAAGGCAGTTCAGGCCAGTGTGTACAACTGTCCCTGAAACCTTCCCCTTTAATGGCAACTTTTCCAATGAGATCTGCTATTCCAAAGCTGACAGCTGATAAACCTGTGACCCAGCAAGAAGCAGAAGGATTGAAATCATATTAGAGGTCTGAGATCAGCTAAGATAACAAAAGAGGTGAATGACTGTGGAAGATTAGAACTCAAGAGAGCCAAATGCAAAGCTCTTGAACAAACTACCTAATTTCTGTGCACTATTTGCATTTAGAGAAAAGGGAACTATGTTACATTTTCCTCTCAATTTTTATTTGTCTTCACTGAAAGAATTAGATTGTTTCTTACAAAGTATTTGTTCCACATCTAGAGCAACACCACCGTTAGCTTTCTTTGGGCCTACATGTATTACTGAAATACAAATAGTAATACTACTGGAACTTTAGTATATCAGATAATCTATCAATAATTTTTGCCTATACCATTTTCTCTCACAAAAAAAATTAAGTGGTTATTTATAGACTATCAATACATTTACAAAATTTTGGACCCAAATTTTTCAATGATACAAAAGTACAGGAAAAGTCTAGTTCACATGTAATGTGATTTATAAAGTAATGTCTTACCTTTTTTTTTACAGTTGTTAGCCATCATCTCTTCAATAATGCTGTGCACATGCTCCATATTCCTCGAAGATACTTATGCCACACTGAAGAAAAGGTCACAGTAGGAAAAATTGTGCTGTAAGATGAGAAGTTACTTTTGAAACTTGGTTTCACAATGATCTATCGCTGTTTTATGGTAGTACAAGGACAGAATTAATTTTTTAGTTAGCACCTTTACAGTTAGAGTTGAGAAACCATCTTAGTAGATTCTTTTTTTTTCAGGTGCTTATTACTTTGTGAAATAAAGCTTTGGGGCTAAATGTCTCATGAATTTTTGCTCTTTTTCAGTTCTTAGTTTTCTTGATAATAATTTACTATTAAAAGTAAATTGAGCTACTAGTAAATGTATATCTTCCCAGTGCTTTTTATTTCCCATTCCCTTTTTCTAGATGACTGCAGATATGTATTTTGGCAGCACCTGAGCATCCCATACTAAAGTGTAGTAAGCACTAGCTGGCTTACTACAGCGTCTACTGTCCAATTCATCCTATCTTATCACTGCTTTTTTCATGTGGACTCATTACCACCAATCAATCATAACTGCTCTCCAGTCAGTCCTCAGACCAGATATTTCAGGGATTTAGTTTATCTCACATGCTGGACTTGGCTTTTGTCCTTCCTGAATTTCTAAGTTTCCTGTTGGCTCATTCCTCCAGATTCTGAGGGTCCCTATGAATGGTGACCCTGTCCTCAAGTGTATCTGTCATGCCCACTATCTGCTGGGGTGTGCAGATTTGATGAAGGTACTTTTTGTCTCCCTCTAGATCACTAAGAAGGATATTAAACAGGAAAGGTGCCACGAGCCCTCAGGAACTCCACTTGTAACTGGCCTCCAGGTAGTGTGTGAACCATTGCCTACTAGACTAGAGTATGACAATCTAATCTGTTTTTCACACATCTACTAGTCCACCTGTCTAGACCACGACATCCCAATTTGGATACAAAGATGCTGTGCAAAATCTAGTCAAAACCCTTATTAAAGCCACAGTAGATGATATCCACTGCTCTCCCTTTATCCACAGTCACATTACTGTTAAGTTTTAGTGCCTTCATCTCAAACTGGAACTGGAACCCACTCTATGTTCTTCACCCTCCAGGCAGATGTGTAACTAAGTGTGCCTTTATGGAATGACCAAAAAACAAGAGATCAAGCAATCATACACAGTTTAAGAGTGAGACATTTTGTTTCACAGTGGTTATTATCAATGTTATTATAAATCATCCTTTTCAAGATTGATTGATCAGTCCATTTATTTATCTGAACCTAAATCTGAATCTATCTGTTTTCAAATCAGAATTCAGAATACAAACACACACACACACACACAGAAGTAACCTTAACATAAGATCAGTTGTTCATAATGCAGATCGTCTAACCCTAGAAATTCAAAACTGATTTTTAAGCAACTGGCCAAATTAATCGTTAATGCAATTTCACTAATGTCAGTATGCATAATATCATCTATTAATTTGACTTAATTTATTAGGAATACTTGGGCAGATTCTAAATGCTATTGAGTTTGCACTTCACATAAAAATACATTATGTATGTTCATGAAGATGAGTGATTCTTTTGTTGTTGTTGCCAAAACTATTTGGTTAAAAACTACAGATTTGTTTAAAATTATTGTACAAATATTTAATTCATCATGACCCCAAATCAGCAGAGCACTTAAACATGTAGACCAAGTTAAAGACATGCTTGAATACTTGACCGAGTTGGGGTTAATGAATGTTTTGAATTTGTGTTAACATTTAGTTTTAATTTACTGTTAGATCTACAAGAAAAGAAATAATTCTATCTAAACAGGTGAAATTCATCAAAATGCATGTTCACTTCTCATAAATAGCTGTAAAGAGTAATTATTCCATGTGGAGGTTATTTGTAGTTTTATTTGTGAAAAATAGAATATTCTAGTAAAAACAGGAAGAAACTGTCTCAAAGAGCACTGCAAGGACAAGCACACTCAGCATTATCTTCTGTCCAAAAATACTGACATGGTTTTAGACAAAAATCTTAGTTGTAAGTGTACTTATCAGTTGTACTTATATGAAGTATATTCTGCACTACCACTCTAACCTCTCTTTCCTTTTTTTTCACTGTTGCATGAGGATGTAGCTTCCATTTCCTTGTTTCATTAGCTAAAATGAATTACTGCACTGATTCTGTACAACTAAAAACTTTTGTGCCTCCATGAAGCCTAACCTTGAGTTTTGCTCAGTTAAGACACCTGTACCTAAAGATCTGAAGTCTTCTCTCACAGAAATGAATTAGAAATTGTTTTGTAGTGTCCTCTTACTTAGATCAGTCATGGTAAATCTTCCAATTCTCAGAAGCTTTAATTTTCTAGTATTTGCCACAACTTCGTAATTCATTTGCCTTCCTGTACTCATTTTTCTTCCTGAGAATAGCTTGGATCCACAAGGTTCACAGATGACATAAGAAATTGCCAGTCTTATTTTAGATATAAAAATATACTGAATCATTTTCAAAAATTGAATTTTGCTGTAGCCAGCAGTTGTAGGATAAGCGGTTCCTCATTCACAGTGGATATCAGAGAGTGTCTCATTTGAACTTACAAGGTTTAACGTAGATGGGCATCATGGATCATCCTCTCCAATATCATAAAATTCAGGTTGCATGTCACCATGCTAAGAAGTTGTAATTACAGAGTTTTTAGCTTCCCTGATGAAAAATACAACTTTGCAATTGTAAGGGTTAGAATTCAGTTCATGTTGATGAAGTGTTCTCTCTTCTGCTAAACATTTGCTCATATTCTTCTGATTTTCAAGGAACTAATTTTAGATCACCACTGTCTTGTATCTCCACAAGTCACTACTCTTACATCATCAAAATTAAAATCAAATTCACACTGGTTATATGACTAAACCACACGAGGCAGAAAGCAATTTTAAGGAAGCAGTAGTCTTCACTTTTGGTGTCTCTATTACTCTGGACAGAGAAGGTTATTCAACATCCCCACACTGGTGGAAAAGAAAGCTGCAGAAACAGATCAGTTTCTTTGCTCAATATTTATTATTCTTTCAACTACCCTGAAATGGGAACTGTAAACACTTTGATCAACTGACTGAAAGACCTTTTTTGTTTGTTTGTTTGTTTGTTTTTGTTTCTTTAGAATATATCATTGGATCTCTTGCTAAAATGGTATTTTGTAACTCCTTATAGGATGTGCACTTTGATGAATCAAAACAAATATCTGCTCCAAGAAAATACATCTGACTATTAATCAACCCAGCCTCTCCTTCTGTGTTGAACAAATGCACCATTATTCCAATTTTATGTTAAAATCAGTAACAGTAAAAGGACAGTATATCTTTGTACAGCAATAACCTTACATCTTGTATGGAAAAGAAAACTTAGGGCATCTTCACGTCATTATGTGCAAGCCAAAACCAATGACTCAGGCCCTGACTTGGCTTGCATTTAAACTGTGAAATATCCAAGTTCAGACTGGCTCTCCTAGTCCAAAATCCTCTGCACCCTCCACGACAGCATTGTGCCACCATAACGCTAAAGCACTTTGTACTTTTAGGGAGGCATTTCTGTTAACAACAGCCTATTAAATAGGCTCTCTTCTGTCGAGGGCCTTTGGTCGGTGTTTACTTTTCTGTTATTTTTTTCCACTTCCTTGCCCCAGTGATAAAAAGATTCACAACAGTCCTGGTCAGTCACTTCATAAGCTGTATAATCACTACTAAAGCACTGCAAAACCCAAAGGTATCTACAGAGTTAAAAAAATGTTAGGAAATACTTGAAAATTTTATTGTCCACCTTTACCTATGCAAAGACAGCAAAAATTAACATTTGCTGATTGCTCAACTAGGCCTGCTAACAATTTTTCTCCTTACTATCATTTCTTCTGAACAGCTGGTTCTATATCTGAACCTTGGAATTCACTTAGCAACCTGCTATCATAACAATTAATTCAAACACAACAGTTGACAAATGCCAGCTCATTCACCGCAATAAACCAACATCGTTTAATGGTTGCTATTGCAACTGCTACTGCTAGAAATATTCTCAGTGATTTTACAATATGTCCATCATGTTTCTGTTTCCCTGAAAGGAATCAGCATTAAAAGAAAACTTTGATATTGAATGCCATTAAGTTTATTTTTAGATAACGGTTCTATGGTTTGTAACTTCATTGTTTATACAGGTATATTTAGGAGGCCATACTAAAACCAGATCACTAACACAACAGAATACAAACAGGTTTTGGTAAGGAAGAGAAATTAAGCACAACTTCTGAAGCTAATTTTGTAACTAGAAGCAGAGTACCAGGAAAAAAAAAAAAAAAAAAAAAAAAAAAGGTTACTTGCTTAAGGTTAGTTTAATTGATAGTACTTCTGAAAGATAGTGATAGCCAGCCCAGTTTAAACAGAGAACCTGTACTCTTTATCTTGATTTCAATGAAAGCGATAAGATTGTACAGGCCTGATGCAAACTGATCTGATAGACTAATGTTTTTTCTTTATCTTTTCAAAAATTTTTAAACATTACACACTTGGTACTCTCTTAATATTCACAGTGTAAAGTGCCTAGCACAAAAACTGTCAAAACATAAAGCATTCAACAGAAACAAACGGCTAAACTAGTTGTACCCATGTAAAAATAAAAGACTATATACAGCCATTCACAAACAGTGTAATTATCAGGGTAATTTTCTTTATCCGTCATACATGATAGGTCATGATTCATGGTCTCAATAATACCATTTTTTCCTGTGCTGTTAGATATGCAAGTATGTGTATTTTGGAAAAATATATATATACACATATATTTTTTGAAATGTTGAAATAAGTATACCCTTCTGGCTATATTTCATGTGCTGACATTGCTGTGGAATTTTGACGTCTTTCTCTGTACCTGCACATGTCAGATCCACTACCATCCTCAGTCCCATTTGTAACGATCTCTAATATCCTCATGCTCTTTCATGTCATAACCATACCACTTCACGTTCTTGAAAATACCCTCTTGAGGAGAAACAAAAATTATATACAGTTGCTTGTGTTGCTCTTATTTGCCCTCATAACACAGGCCAGAATGTCAGTTCCTTCTTTCTGCTAGACCATTCCAAAATTCCCAGTCATAGAGAATATACTATGACCTTTGTTAAATTGTTCCTTTTATTATCTTCTCTGTTAAGGTGAGAAGAAAGGATTCTATTCTGAAACTGCCTAGCTTTAGGCAGTTTCTTCACATACCTGATTTTTTTGTTCCTACCTAACAGATCAACAGCTCCTGCCCTTACCTCCATTTATTTTTCTGTCCAAAGATATCAAAATTCTAAACTGCTGAATATAGCATTTTATCTCTTCTGAACATAGGCAACCTTTGCCTACAGCAAATGCTGTTCTCACTCTGATTGACTTAATTCAGTTCAAGGGTTGCAAGATGCTTTAGGCTCACTTCACAAGTCTTTGGTCACCAGAATAGGCAGCATGTAATCATGTATTTAGAATTCAAGTCTCAAGCACGTGTCACTTCCTATTGCTTCTTTAATCGATGTATTACCATTAATTAAGATGTCTACATGATATCTCATGGGTAACATTTCACAACAAAACATGGGTATTGTATTTCTTATGCAAAGTATATAACTTGTGCTTGATAGATTGTTTTACTAATTAATTGTAGAGAATACTTGAACTTTGTAGTCAAGCCCAAATCCTGTGTCTATAAATTCAGACTATCATGCCGTAACGTACCCTGAAGAAGTAGCTTATTCTGAGTAAAATGGTTTACTCTGATCAGAATATATCGTTTTACAAAAACGGCCAAAATCTCTCCTTACAGAAAGGAACCTATCCAAGAAAAAGAAATACACTTTTTCTCTTCTTAAGCATAAATAAGAGTAGTCACTAGATACAAATTTATGGGCCTAGATTTAAAGCTGTTAATATACAATGCTATTGAATAGGTAATGTTGCATGATTTGTGGTTGAAATTTGCGAAACAAGTCACTGTTCTAAAGAAAAATAGGAAAAAAAAGCAGTAATGGCAGATGAATATCACACTGCTGGTATAAAAGATGGAAATCTAGAGTATACCAGCCTTTTTATTTCAAGAACACTTAAACTGGCATTAAAGATTTTAAAAAATATACATCAAGAACAAAAATGCTATTCATCTTAGAATGCTATTAATGTCAAATGCACAATATCATGGAGAAAGTCTTGTCAAACATACTTGGCATTCTTATTTGAGGAGAGTGTAAATTTGATTGACAATGGGATTTATCATCCAAGACTTGTTATCTTTCATAGGTGTGACACATTTTGTTTCAGAGTAAGTAAGCTATGCTGTTAAAGAGGTCAACCTAAAGTATCAGAAAGATGTTTAAAAATAGTTTTATAATCTTGAAAGAGTGTATAAATTCCACATTTAGTCAATTCAGTTCCACTTTTGCTAATCTATTTACATTTCGTTTGCTTTTTTTAATCTTTATAGTTGGTGGATAAAAACTTCAACAATCCTGCTCTTAGACCTATCCTTAAACCATCACTCTATGTTCTTCAATACTGTTTTTCTCAAAGCTGTTACTACCTTAAATTCTTCATAGATTTATAAAACTTAAATAACTGTATAAATAGATACCAGTATGAAATTTCCATTGAATTTTATCTGTGCAAAACTGAAAATATGCCTAATAAAGGTTTCTTTATCATACAGATCCTTTATTGGGTGCTATTTCACTACTAGGTGCCTGCACTACAGATGCCTTCATACAATATAGTGATGTACTTGGAATAGAAACTTCGATTATGCATAACACGGCAAACATTTTGAGAAAAACGGGAAAAAATATTTTAGGAATATTTATTTGTTATTTTGGAAAATGCAGGCATTTTTCAGTCTCATGTGTGATCATTATTGCACATCTCCAGTCTATTATAGGAAAAAAAAAACAAACATAAAATATAAAGACCAACAACTTCATCAGTATGGGAACTAAAACTCCTGTGTTAAATCCAAGGACAGATGAGCTATAGTGGTTTAGAATAACTAATTTGGTCTAGTGTTTTAGCTACCTTATTTCTCTGAAGTACACCAAACAAGAACAGCGTAATCTACTCATTTTGTACTCTTGATATGTACTAGATACTTGGAAGAGGTGACGGGTGGTTGTAGTGGGTGATTCCATGCTGAGGGGGATGGAGGCAACTATCTGCCAACCGGACCTGACCCCTCCTCTAGAGAGGTTTGCTGCCTACTGGGGGCGAGGATACGAGATATGTCTGAAAGGCTACCAAGGCTTGTCCGCTCATCAGCCTACACTTTGCTGCTCTTTCACGTGGCTGCTAACTATACAGAGAACAAACTAGAGACAATCAGGGAAGACTTCAAGGCCTTGGGCATGGTGGTCAAGGGTCTGGGAGCCCAGGTGGTCTTCTCATCAGTCCTGCTGATTAGGGAGAGGCATGGGAGGAGGAATAGGAAGATTTTCCAAATCAACAACTGGCTACGCCGTTGGTGTAAGCAACAGGGTTTTAGATTCTATGACCATGGAACATGGTTTGCCAATCAACAACTGGTGGGGAGAGATGGGATTCACCTCACCAAGCAGGGCACATCTGCCTTTGCAAACAGGTTGGCCAGCCTAGTAAAGAGGGCTTTAAACTAGGTAGGAGGGGAAATGGGGGTGTCATACAGACAGGGTAGACAACAAAACACAAGTTGGGTTGGAGGGCCTCCAATGGGTGCATGCAGCTGGGGATATGCGTTTGTGGGGATGTGCGTTTGGGACAAGGCTATGGGCGACCCCCGTACACCCTTCCTGGGATACCTGAAGGTATGACCACTTCTTTGAAATGCCTGTACACCAATGCACACAGCATGGGGAACAAACAGGAGGAGCTGGAGATCTCTGTGCGATTGCAGGGCCATGATCTCATTGCAGTCACGGAGACATGGTGGGATAGCTCACATGACTGAACACTGCCAGGGATGGCTATGTGCTTTTTAGGAAAGACAGGCCAGGAAGACAAGTCAGGGTGGAGGTGCTCTTTACCTGAGAGAGCAACTGGAATGCATCGAGCTCTGCCTAGGGGGTAGAAGGAGGAGGCAGTTAAGAGCTTATGGGTATCAAAGGGTAGGCTAGCATGGGGGACACTGTTGTGGGTGTCTACTATAGGACACCTGACCAGGAAGAGAAAGTTGATGAGACCTTCTACAGACAGCTGGAGGTAGCCTCATGATCACAGGCCCTGGTTCTCATGGGGGACTTCAACCACTCTGACATCTGCCGGAGAGACTACGCAGCAAGGCAAGAAGCTCCTGCAATGCATTAATGATAACTTCTTGTCACAAATGGTGGAGGAGCCTACGAGGAAGGGTGTCCTGCCGGACCTTGTCCTTACCAACAGAGAGGGACTGGTTAGAGATGTAAAGATTGGGGGCAGCCTTGGCTGCAGTGACCACAAGATGGTGGAGTTCAGGATCCTGCAGGAAAGAAGTAAGGCAACAAGCAAGATTGCAACCCTGGACTTCAGAAGAGCAGACTTTGGGCTCTTCTGAGACCTAATTGGTGGAATCTCATGGATAAGGCCCTAGAAGGAAGGAGGGTCTGTGAGAGCTAGCTAATATTCAAACATCACTTCCTCCAAGTTCAAGAGCGATGCATCTCTATGAGTAAGAAGTGCAGCAAAAGGGGCAGGAGACCTGTATGGGTGAGCAAGGAGCTGTTGACCAAATTCAGACGGAAGAAGAAAATACACAGAATTTGGAAGAGGGGACAGGTGACTTGGGAGAATTATAGGAATGAAGTCAGAGTATGTAGAGATGCGGCGAGGAAGGCTAAGGCCCAGCTGGAACTGAGTCTTTCAAGGGATCTTAAGGACAACAGGAAGGGCTTCTTCAAATACATCAGCAGCAAGAGGAGGACTAGGGAAAATGTGGGCCTGCTACTGAATAGAGCGGGGGCCCTGGTGACAAGGGATACAGAGAAGGCAGAATTACTGAAGGCCTTCTTTGCTTCACTCTTCAAAGCTATGGACAGCCCCCAGGAATCCAGAAGCCTGGATGTGAGGGAGAAAGTCTGGAGAAGGGAAGACTTTCCTTTGGTTGAGGAGGATAGGATTAGAGACCTTCTGGGCAGGCTAGACAAACCCATGGGCCCGGATGGGATGCACCCACGGGTACTGAGGGAGCTGGCGAATGGTTGTTGCCAGGCTGCTCTCCATCATCTTTGAAAAGTCCTGGAGAACTGGAGAGGTGCCTGAGGACTGGAAGAAAGCCAGTGTCACTCTAGTCTTCAAGAAGGGCAAGAAGGAGGACCCAGGCAACTCTAGGCCAGTCAGCCTCACCTCTATCCCTGGTAAGGTGATGGAACAGCTCCTTCTGTATGTCATCTCCAGACATATGGAGGAAAAGAAGGTGATCAGGAGTAGCCAGCCTGGGTTCAGCAAGGGGAAATTCTGCTTAACCAATCTGAGAGCCTTCTGTGATGGAGTGACTGGCTGGGTAGACGAGGGGAGAGCAGTGGACGTTGTGTACCTTGACTTCAGCAAGGCTTTTGACACTGTCTCCCATAACATCCTCCTAGAAAAGCTAAGGAAGTGTGGGTTAGACAAGTGGACAGTGAGATGGATTGAGAACTGGCTGAAAGGCAGAGCTCAGAGGGTTGTCATCAGCAGCGTGGAGTCCGGTTGGAGGCCTGTGGGTAGATACGTCCCCCAGGCCTCAGTGCTGGGTCCCATCCTGTTCAACTTCTTCATCAATGACCTGGATGAGGGGACAGAGTGCCTCCTCAGCAAGTTTGCTGATGATCCCAAGCTGGGAGGAGTGGCTGACACACCTGAGGGCTGTGCTGCCACTCAGAGAGACCTGGACAGGCTGGAGAGCTGGGCAGAGAGGAACCTCCTGAGGTTCAACAAAGGCAAGTGCAGAGTCCTGCACCGAGGAAAAAATAACCCTAGGCACCAGAACAAGCTGGGGGCTGACCTTGTGGAAAGCATCTCTGCAGAGAAGGACCTGGGAGTGCTGGTGGATGACAAGTTGACCATGAGTCACCAATGTGCCCTGTGGCACACAAGAAGGCCAATGGTATCCTGGGGTGCATTAGGAAGAGTGTTGCCAGCAGGTCGAGGGAGGTGATCCTGCCCCTCTACTCAGCCCTGGGGAGGCCTCATCTTGAGTCCTGTATCCAGTTCTGGGCTCCCCAGGACAAGAGAAACATGGAGCTACTGGAGAGGGTCCAGCGCACGGCTACAAAGATAATCACTGGAGCACCTGCCTGGTGAGGAACAGCTGCGAGAGCTGGGCCTGTTCAGCCTGGGGAAGAGAAGACTGAGGGGGGATCTGATCAATGTGTATAAATACCTGAAGGGAGGGTGTCAAGGGGCTGAGGACAAACTCTTTTCATTTGTCCCATGTGATAGGACAAGAGGCAATGGGCAGAAACTGAACCACAGGAAGTTCCTCCTGACCGTGAGGGGGAATTTCTTCCCTGTGAGAGTGACGGAGCACTGGGCCAGGTTGCCCAGAGAGGTTGTGGAGTCTCCTTCTCTGGAGATCTTCCAGGCCCGCCTGGATGCAACCCTGTCTACCATGCTCTAGGTGACCCTGCTGAGCAGGGAGGTTGGACTAGATGATCTCCAGAGGTCCCTTCCAACCTTACTGATTCTATGATTCTATGAAATATTAGCAGTGAAACTAAGATTTGCAGTAGAAACTAGTCACATGTCATACATCAAAAGCTGAGGACAGTATGGTCAGAATGAGAAGATAAGATCCTTGTAGTAAATACTACCACTAAAACAATCTGAAATGATCTATAGGTCCTCAAACATCTGTAAGGTCCCCTTACATCACTAAACATCTCTAGGTCCCCTAAGATTCTTGGTAACAACCTCTGCTGACATTACTGAAACATGGTTGTGAGTGTTAGCCATCATATTAACAGAAGGGCTGGGTGACGGAAGACCTTTTGCAGAAGAACTGTAGCTTGTATAATACGTCTAAACTGTCAAAATTCCTTTAAAAAATAAGTGTTCACGTATTTTTGTATGCCTACTCAATGACGATAAAAAGACCTACTGAAAGACAGGCATGTGTCCATTATCTGAAAGAGATTAACTGGAAATGTATCTACAACAAAATATTAGATACAAAGTACTATTCAGTCTTAGAGCTGAGTAGAAGATGAACTGGTACAATATCTAAATTTTCTTTCCAAGCCCTGTTTATCTAACAATAAATTGATACAAATCATAATCCCTTATAAAAATCTTTGAATTAAAAAAGATTCCTGTATTTCTCTTTGGGATTAAAGATCACAGTAATGTGACTTGCATGCACCTCTAATTGCAGGTTTAAATGTCTAAAAAGGATACTTTTGCATTATTTTAAGTTTTTACTGCAACCTTTCACCCTAATTATGTAAAGCTCCTAGTTTCTTGCCTTTCTATTAAGGAAAAAAAATGTATTTGAGTATTAGCGCTTGATATATTCCAACTCGTAATGCACTGTAGCATGCTGTACTGCACAAACTGTGATAAGACTGACCTTTTGCATTAATGCGTAATGGTTTCTAATGGGATAATATCCAAAGGGTTCCATTTGCTGCAATCTAAAGACAGAATCACTGTGCAAATCTGATGTTGCACAGCTTCAGAAATACAGCAGCTTGAAAAAACCTGCTGCTCATTCTTAGCAACCAGTTCAAAAAGTATGTATTTTTTTAACATTGTGTACAAAAAAGGCTCTTTAGATTCAAAGTTGTTAAAATATATAAAAATGGAATGAATATATTACGTAGGGCAGGTGACACAATAGAAGTGAATAAGCTTCAATTACCTCTTTCTAAATGAAGCTGATATGTGGAGTTAACAGCTTTTGACTTTGAGATTTAATATAGCTGCTACCCAGTACAATAACTAGGACTTCTCCTCCAGCACAATCTTTTAGTGGTTGTCTAACAATAAAAATTCTGAATACTGCTTGGGTGTTAAAACTGAGTGGCCACTGAGGTTCAGCATTGCAACTTTTAGATGCTCCCCAGTAGTGGAATCTCAAACTTCAAATTAGGTAACCATGTTATAAACCAAACTAAAATTCACAGTGAGAGAGCTGGGAAACTTCACTTCGTCTACATGGACTCATGCAGGTATATCACACTACTTCGGCCAATGTTGTCCTGCCTCATTACCGATAAGGCGGCCTCATCTCAGAAGTGATTAACAGGATGAGATGGGGGTCTCTGTTACTGGAGCTAACTATGATCTGCTCCTCAATACATTTGAAGCTACAGCATGATATAGCCTCAAATACAACTGTTTAAACAGTCAGTTCACATATCAGGGCAGAGGTAAAACACAGGTCTGTCCATACCAGTTCATCCACAAATTACATAAGCATCAGATCCAGAAAAATCAGTGCATTCTGTGAAGCCCATTGAACTGGCTGGATGACTTCAAGAGAAAATACCAAGACCTTAGGCCTCACCCTTATGAAGAAATAAAGAACATAATTCCAAATTTAGCACAAACATTTCTGCTAAACTAGTGTTAGTTTGATAACTATATAGCTTAGTCTTCAATTAGTTTGATGGAATTTGTAATCATCCTGCCTAAGTGATTAATTACGTCGTAGTTCATTCCTGTTTATTTTAATTCATAACATTTGTAAAAAACACATTTAAGTAATCTTTTCTGTCAGTAATGAATTGGGGCCAGGCTCAGGGAGAGCACCCAAGAGAATCAGCAGTTCCACCTCAGAGTCTCTAGGCATTGCTTCTTATTCAGCCCTCTGGTTCTCATATTCATCAGCCTGTATCACTGTCAGCCATTAAAATTTGCATTTCCAGTATTAGCTAATGGAGGAAATGGAAGCAAAACAAAAAGTACAAAAGACTGTAGACCTCAAAAGGCACTCGCCCTGTGGTATGGATATAATCTTGTATTAATGACTGTTAGCTTCTTAATATGCTAGATAATATGAACTTCTTGAATTGATGCATGGGTCCTACACTTAATACTAACAGGCGTTCTCAGGGTGGCATCTACAACACACCATCCATGCAACTGGCAAAAGAAGGAATTTACACAACGATTAATATATTCTAAGCAAGCATTTATAAAATATGACAATATCTTTTATTTTATTTTGATACTTTAGGGAACATTAAAAAGCTCCTGTTTTTCAGCAAGAATTTCCTTACTTTTATATATATATATATATACACACACACACACACATATACATATTAGGCTATTGGGAAAATTTGGATTTTGAAAAGCTCAAAGCAAACTGAAGTTCAAATCGCTATAATTTTAAGTCTCGGGTGTTTTGAGAGGGAAGGTATTAATAATCCTTTTCTAATTGTACAAAGAACTTGTTATGATTGCCTATAGAAGCTATCCAGCGTTCCATAGGATCTTCTCTTTTTTTGAAACACATCCGTTGTCAAGCAATGGCAAATGAATGGCAATATTAATATTCTTGACATGCTCCAATAGTGTGATGATGAATGCCATAAAGGAGCCTATAAATAAAAAAAGAATGAAGCAATAACATAAATGGAGGTCATGGGTGTTCTTTCCCCCTCCTTCACCGTTATTAGGAAAGCACTTAAGCATGTCCTTAGCTTTACATATGTGAATACTCTCATCAAAGTTAATAGTACTATTCACATGTTTAAAATTAAACATTTGCATAAGTGCTTTGCAGACTTAAAGGCTTTAAGTGAATTGTTTTAACAAAACTGAATCCATCTTGGTTTTAAGAACAGGAACATGACATGAAAATAAGTTTCCAGGCCCTATGTCATTAACCACCCTAATCTGTCATCTAGAAAAGCACTGATGAGAGGTGGAACAATCAGTCAGAGGTCACATTGGAAGTCTGTTGCTATAACCACAGGACGGCTTTTTTTCTTATCCTCTTGAGAAACCAACTGACTATAGAAAGTTTCCTTATCAAGAAAGAGTCACAAGAAGCAGGAACTGCAGATTTGCAGACTTTTTTATTTTAGCATGGTTAAGAGTAGTTTTCACTTTTCATAGTGCAAGATCTGAAATGCCTCAGTTCAAGAAGTAGCCACAGAGGAAGCCAGATTTGGGCCTGTTTGGTGCCTTGCTGACAACTTCCCTTAGTCCCCCTTAGAATCAACATTATATTAAGAATTTCTATTTTCTTGGCAGAATTTACTATCCTGATGCTATTATTTATTGAAGCAAGAGGGACAGATACCTGCTAGAGGATTATACATGAATATACATGTATTGCTTATCTGAGTGACTGATCATCTGAGTTAAGCATGGGGTCTATGGAAATTAGAGCTTAATGAGCAGAGATCAAGAGAACCACCACTTTCCTCCTTTGTGTACCTTTTCTGATATCAATTTTTCCGTAAGTTGCTTTAGTTCTTGAAGAGCTGATTGAAAAATAACTTCTTTTGTTTCTGGTGGTATTTCAGAAACTTGTTTTCTGACCTAACACATCAAGAATGGTTTAAGTTTTGATGGAATCTAAATGCTTCTATATGACACACATCCTCTGTACAATCCTTTGAGTAAGGTATTATTCTTCAAATGGAAGTATCACATTTGAGCTCTATACCAAGCATATTTACCAAGCAGAGGTGAAAATAAGTTAATATTAAATTGTGAAATATTAGTATTAAATTAAATATTAAGACACAAAATTAGTCATATTTACAAGCATTACTTTCACTATTGCCATACACTGACTGTTTGAAAGGACTTAATGACTTCATGTGTTCCTCAGCCAGGAATGCCAGACCATTATCTGCCTGTGCTTATCCTATTGAACCACTCTAGGTAAAACAGCTTTTCAAAAAACAGCCAGATGTTCTTTGCAGATCTGATTAACCACTGGGTTAATAATTGTAGTAATATGAAGGTGCTGATCATCAGATCTTTAGTGGGTGATGACTTACATAGTTCTTATGTATGCAGTTGCTGTTTATAGCGTGACTCAGTTTAATACACAAGAAAATTACATAGATATTATTTATCTTCTAAAATATTCTGAATATAGGTATTTTTAAAAAATGAACCTGGTTAGATTTACTTAATAAATTTATAGCAAGCAAAAATATGCATCTGGAAATAAATAATTAGGACCAATTCTAGTTTCTGTTTTCCCAATCAGAAGACTGCATGACACTGGAAGAAAGAGAGATCGCTTGAGTTGTATATTCTATTTCACTTCTAAGTCATTTTCTTGGGGGGCTGCCATATTACAAATCAGACTGCAGCTCTCTAATTTTTCGTTTTCGTCTTATCCTAGCCACCTTTAAGTAGAAAACTCTTCTGCCTCTCATTATATAGAGATACTTTAGCCAGTATGGCTTGCTATTTCATGTCTCACATCCCACCCCATGTTCTATATAGAACATACTACAGTTTTAGATTTTATCATAAGACTCCTATCTCACGGGCTCCAAGAAAAAGGCAATATTCACACATTGTAAGAACAGCTGGCAGCTGACTAGTATTTTAAGTTGATGATGAATTTCCCCTGTCCCGAGTATCTCTGTGAATTAGTTAAATTTCCAACTACAGTGATGGCTAATAAAAATATTAAAATGGAGCAGGTTCCCTAGGAGTCAGTTAAGTCATCAAAGCCCACTGAGGTAACTGATTTGAACTAGTTTTGAGGCTTATACTATATTTAGTCTGAAGGTATAAGCTTTGCAGGCTACAGTGAATATTTACTATATTATATAGATATAGCTAACTCAAAGAAAAGGTACCATGAGAAAATGGTCTTACTTCTTAAGGAAATGTTATGTGTTGTTAATTAGCACTTTGCAATCACAGTCCTTTACAGGAGTTTAAATTTCTTGTTGTGCCTTTCTACCTAGGGAGGAGGAAGAAAGGAACAGACAGTATGATTCTTATTTCCTTTCTACTACTATGAGTACTTTGGAGATTAATAACTAGGAAGAACTACTGAATCATCAACATTTCTGAACAGTTTTAAAAAAATGGGATTGGGGATGTTTTACTAAACCCCAAACTGCCTGTAGTTTACCATACTATAACACTGCCAAACTACTACTGATGCACAATAGAAAAGAAGAATTAGCAGAGTAATATCACTTTTCTAATTCTTCTGCTTTAACTAACTGGTATTCCACTATCCTTATTTTAATTCAGTTTATGGTTTTAAACAAGGCAATGGTTGTAGGAGGAAAAAAAAAAGGAAACAGGAATGGAAAGAGAGCAATATATCCAAGCAACCAACATCATGGCACCTAAAGGAAACATAGTGAGAACCTATGAACTAAGCAATGAACTAAGTAGTTCAATGTAGTAGCAATGAACTAAGACAGAGGCACTACAACATGGTCTGTTGCTATAGAATAATATTAGTCTTCAGTTATTCTTCTCTCACATATATGATCAATCAGGCAAATTACACAAGTTTAAAAAACTTAACATCTTAAATTAAGCTCTAAAAAACAGGTAACATTAAAATGGAGTCTACAAAAAAGAGCCATGGCTGCCACACATAATAGTCCTATCACTTATCTCTGCTATCCTTATCTCCACCCAACAAGGTGAACAAAAACGTCATGAAGTCTATTCATAAATGCTAGAATTTAACAAATTATGTGTGAGGAAAAATGTAACGTGTGGGAAACTCTAGTATTGGAAAGAAAAGAAAAAAAAACTAATTGTGTACATATATGCATATAGTTTTTCCAAAGTATTCTTTCCATTTTTTTATTTTCATATTTTTCTTTATTTGATTAACAAAATGTTTTGCTTTGCTTTTTCTTTTTTTTTTCCTGGCTGTTCTCACAATGTTCCTTGGATATATCCTAAATTGAAAGAAAATATATACTCTATTGAATATATGGTTTCACTGTCTTGTCAAGCTGTAATTTTTAAATCTCATTTAAAATTGTCGTTCAATCATTCACGGTATTTTATACATGTGAGGAGTAGGTCAAGAGAGAACAAAAATCAAATTGACAATATTTTCACTGAAATGCACTTACTCACAGTTATGTGACTAGGTTCACTAGAAATAAAAGAAAATCATCCTAGTAGGTCCTAAAAATGTCCTTGAGGATACCCTTTACTGAGGTTTTAATAAAGCTATCAAAAAATAAAAAAGGAGGAAAGTTAGATTTAAAATGTTTTTCCTTCTAGTTTGAATTTCAACCTGTCCGACAGCTTGGAAATAAAGAGAAGAAAGCATGTCTCTTGATTTTCATCAGTACATCAGTCTTAATCTGGTTACTAGTTCTCTTTTTTTAATTTCTATTTTTAAGGCGTTGACATTGATGTTCTCCAGATGGTTTTAATGAAGAATTCAGCACACCAAGGTTTCATCTTTTTCTTCGCAGGAATTCATACTGCCTGAAATGAAAGTGAAAATACATTTTCCTATAAATCCTCCCATCTCCAAACCTGATGTATAGATGAACGATATCCATATTCAGGGTTCTTTGATCATATAACTAACCCAAACGGAAAAGGGAAAACACAGATGCGACTGACTGACTTTAAGAGGGGCTCTGTCATAAAGTATTTTTCATAATCATTCTAAGGAGGTATAGCCTGACTAAAACCATCATATATTGGACACAACTGAAAATATAACACGCACTTGTTTGCCATCCAAGTGGACCAGCAATTAAAGTGGGTTCTCTGAAGAGAGATTTAGTCAGTATTTCCATTAATGAGTTTGATGATGGGGAGTTGGATATAATTACAAAGTGTGTATGCCACTGTAACTGGTTAATAAATCACAAGTTCTGTTTGAGGGCACAATTGTGATTCTATTTCAGAAAATGACAAATCTCTTAGAAAAGAAACAAAATGTAGTTATATCATCCAATAATGGAGTCTCAAAGGAAACACTCTATCTGGTTTTGGGCATCACATTTCAAGATTTTGGGTAACCTGGGCAGCTTGCATAGTAGTAGACAACAAAAATACTTGACAGAAGTTGAAGGAATGGACCTTTAAAGTTTAAATATAAGATTAAAGGATGGAGACATGATAACAGTTTCCCAGTATCTAAGTAATTTGCATGAAGATAACAGTGAAACATTTTTTTTCCATTTCTGTAGGGGGTTGGACCAGAAGAAATCTATCTAGTTTTTTTTTTTTCAGTTAAAAAAAAAAAAAATCAGAGTGCGCACTAGAAAAAGAATAAGACTTTTTAGACATTTGTTGTTAATGGGAGAGGTTATAACCTTCATAAAAGGTTATAAAAAAAGGAGGATAAATATCTGCCAGAAAAGTCTAAATGTACTTGGTACTACTTCAGTGCACAAACACACCTAAATTATATGTAATAGTCTCTTCTTGCTCTGATTTTCCTGACCTTACAACCCAATAATTATTTAAATTATCAGAAAAATGTTCATTAAGGGAAAGGGATACTAAACAGTATCCACACACACACACGAAAAGGTTAGTAACATGATCAGGGATACTAACGATGCCGATTTTTAACGTCATATGGCCTTTTTCCTCATCTCTAACCGATGGCCTTTTGAACGGTTAGGATTCATGATGTTTCAAAAGAAAACGGTGCCATTTCGAGATGAAGGCTAGGAGTTTTCCTCCATTCCAAAATTATTATTACAGTGGTTTCTTTTTCCTGTTCTGACAGGTTTGGAAAAACTTTTTTTTTTTTTTTTTTTTTTTTCTCCCCCGTGGAGGAGGCGGGTGTGGGGAAGAGAGAAAAAACAAGCCGGTACACGCTGAGGTAAGGGAGCCCGCTGTGAACACTGAGCACCTCGCCACAGCTCGCTGCTGTTCGCCGGCCGCGCCCGACCTCCCGACGCGCCTCAGGCCGTTTCCCGCCGCGCCTTCTCCTCCTCCGCGGCGCCGCTGCGAACTGTGGCGTCCCGCCAGCCCGGCCGCAGCGGCCAGCACCAGGCCGGGGCCCGGCGCTGCTCCGGGGAAGGCGGCCGGGTGCGGGCGGGCGGGAGAGGCGAGATGGTGGCGCGGAGAGCGGCTGGGCGGCCACAGGCCTCCGCGCCCTCCCCCTCCTCCACCCCCCCCCCCCCCTTCGCGCCGCAGGGGCTCTCGCTGCTGTTCGTGGATTTAACCCGAATTCCAATATCTTATTTTCTTTGTTTTGTGTTCCTTTTGGGGGCCACTTGTTATAAGGGGAGCTTACAGGTTGTGCGAAACTCGACTTTTCCAAGTCTTCTTCTGAGGTGGTATTTGCAGGTAGACACGGGGCTGAGGATGGGGGGAGGCCGAGCGCAGAGCAGAGCGTGAGGGGCAGGCAGCCCTTGGTGATCCCCATGGCTCCTCTGGGTGAGTCCCCACGATGTGCGCACCCCTCACGCTTCGTATATGTATCCGCGGCGGATATATTTTTAGAGGACTGAAAAAATACCATGCCCGCATTATTTGCTCCCGAGTTCTAACAGAGGCAGAGCAAATGAAAATATTCAGAAAGAGATTGTTTTTGCAAAATTCCCAGATCAGCTGAGCAGACAAAATATTTCTTGGACTTCTGTAACAAGGGACTAGCACAAATTTAGAATTCATTTCCATAATTTGTGTTACCGGATGTATTTCTGTTTCATTCCGCTAAATTTTGCCAAGAAGCTGATCCCACACATACAATTTATCTTTTGTTTCACAATTTGAATTGCCCTATTTATTTTCCTTTTCAGAATCTCTCTCTCTAAAGAAAAAAAAATAATAATATATCAAGTAGCATGTTGACTTCAAAATGACAAGTAGCTCAGAGCTGAAGAAAAGTGGTGACAAGCATTGAGAACATGAAGCTAACAGGCTGAAGTTAAAATATTTTACCTTATTAGCAAAATCTCAAAGGATATGAGTTGGTCTCAAAATCAATATGAAATTCACATATTTCACCACTTCTGTAATTTTTATACAGCTATCTTATAAAATTCAGCTTCATTTAGAGGCAGTTGATAGTAAGCATGGACGAAATGCAGTAGATTGAAAATTATCTGTATTGAAACAAAAAATTCCCTTCATACCACCCCAAATCTATTTTTCAGTCACCTTTAATTAAAGATTCAGGGGAATACCACTCATTAACGTAAAGCAATAAATCCAAACTCAAATAATATTTTAGGATACAATTCCTCAAATGCTTTTGATATCTTTAGTGTACCTGTTATAATGCAATGAATCAAACATACTAGAGAAATATTAAGAGTATTAAGAAGTTATTAAAACATCTATGGTAGTTTTCCAGGTAAAGCAACCTTTGTTTTGTGAGATTAGTATTTAAAATGACAAATCTTCTCATATGCAGTAATTAAACTGATAGCTTTGCATTTATAAGTGTTTAAGGATTAAAACTAGTTATTGAAGTAAACCTTGTTTTCCACCTTCCATTAATTAATTAATTAATTTGTTCTCTTTTACTTGGCTGTTCAAGATTTTAGATTATTTAAGTGTAAGGTCCCTGTGAGGTTCTGGGTCTGAGTATCTTAGTACTTGTATTCAGTCAGAGAAATCTTTTCAGTCACGTGCAGTAGTTTAGTATCAAGCCTTTAATGCATACTTGGCCTCTTTGCTGTTAAGCAATGTTTCTCTGTCAGATGAATTTGCTTGCCATTTTTTCCTTTCTTCTCACAATGGCAACCAAAGAAAAAGGCATTTTTTTGTCAAAAGTTCAATAGGAAATTAGCTAATAATAAAAAGGAAGCTTTTTCTACTGAGATCATACAAACTGAATTTTAAAAGTGGAAATAAAGATACAGTAACATCTAAAGAGCAGCTAAAGTGTTGGGAGGCTGCAAAAAGGTCATGACATTTGTGCAAATATGTAAGAAAGTAACTAGAATGAGTTGACATTAAAATACTTCCCTAAAATATTCTGCAAATGCTAAAGTGCTTTTTCTTTTGTAGCCCTGATGGAGAACTCATGTCCATCTTCCCACCTCACTCCTCTTTGGAGCAAGGACATTAGAAAGTACTCAGTCATTACCCTTACCTTATTCCAAATCTCCTGCTGATGGAAATAGACCTCAAACGTCCTTACTTTATTTCATTTCCCTTTAAATTACTAAAGAGTTCTCACTTTTGTCAAAGAAGTGGACTTCAAAATTGTATCTGCTGAGTTGATACTAACTAAAGAGTAAACATCCTTTTAGTGATTATCACTTGCCTAGAACTCGCTTACGTTTGATCTTGGTCTCACAAGATAAACACATCTTCTGCTAGTAGTTATTTATGAAACTGAGGTTGTCATACCTGATTCGTTGACTATTGCAGGATAATAGAATTTCAATTAAAAGTTTTTCACATGCAGACATAGCTCAGCTTCATAGCTGTTTGGATCTAAACTCAAATGTTATGGCTTAGGACACAGGCAACTGATCAAAAATTCACATCCAGTTGGTCTGCCTCCTGGTTTCTCCATTGTTGTTTGAATGATGTTCTTTATTTCTTTCTGGAAGCTATGTTATATTTTTAGACTTTAATCATATTTTGACAATTATTACACATATACCTCCTGAATCACTCTCTTAATATTTTTTTCTTTTTTGGAGGGGGAGGAAGGGAGTATTTAATAAATTGAATTTCCTATTTTGACATCTCTAATATTTTGTAGTTCTTACAGAAAACTATTTTTAGCTATTTGTTTTTATTTTAATGATTAATCCTTATCACTCCTGCTTTTTCTTTTAGATTATTTTTAGAAATTTATAAAGAGAAGTTTGTGCTACTCTTCATGATGTATATTTGCTCTCAATATGTAGATACTAATTAACTGCTTAGAATGGGTTAAAACTCCTGACAACCCTTGGCTATGTCTATACCTGTAAACTAAATATGAGCAGGTCACAGTTCCAAATACTGTCACATAGACATCCATATTATTAATTTTTTAGCACTCTTCTTGGTTCAGTTTTGGTCTGGACTATCTAACACTCTCTTGGGTAGTGCTTGGGCGTGGACAGTGCTTGGGGTTGGAGGATAACATGGGAAAGGAATCATATCCAGAAAGTTTGGATATAGTCTCCTTGTTCTGGGGAGTAGAAGCGTGTAGCTGTGCCATGGCAGTTGGCCTAAGGCATAGCCCGTTTCATTGACTTGTATAGATGTTGCCCATAAATCCCTGTGGTATCAGAAATAGGTAGATTTACCAGAGTCAGTGGGGAAGGTTGTTTCTGATGCAAGACAAAAAGATGTCAGACTGACAGGTATAGTAGTAGATATAGGTATATACAAATGTGTATATTTGTGTGGGTGTGCATGTGCAAAAATAGCTGTACAAGCTTCCCACCCCTTCATTTTCTCATTACTATTAAAGTTACCTGTAGTTCTTTTGCCACCAATATATTATCACTAAAATCATCTTGCATTAGTAGATAAAAGTTCATAAAGAATTTGTGTTCCTTGTTTTGGGGGCTACAAGTGACCTATGTATATACAAATATATAAATATATATATATTTATGCATATATATGTCAAGAGAAGTTGTCAAACCAATTGAATCAGATCAACATGTAGTAGAACATGACTCCATCATACTGGAGCTGTTTGTATAGTCCAGGACCAAGGGAAGAAAATAGAAAGATTGGAAGAATTGTCCTTTGGGGCTACAAATGCTTCATCTAGATTACAGACTCCTGTTTCATCAGCCATAGGAAGCCTATCCTGTGACTTTCCACCTTGAGACACAGCTCTTTGCCCTGTGGAACATGGAAGTTCATTTGTGTCATCTCCTGAAACCTGGTAATCCTTCCCTCACAGTGAAAATTTGCCACTGTCTTGCATCCAGTGACAATTCCATACAAGATGCTGGTACATGATCTGTTCCTGATTATGTGGGAGTTCTCATTCTTACAAATTTTTCAGTATTAACAAAATACATGCTAATACTCTGTTTGAGGTTTTAAATTAGCAAAAGGAGAAAAATGCTTTTATATCTAGATAGAGGTAACTATCTCAGTGTGTCCCATTTTGAATTTCAGCAGCAACCATTTACATATATATATATATATCAATGCTTTGCAATAACCTATGTTGATCCTAACAGTGATCTTTCCAAAAACTGGAAAAAAACCTGATCTCTCCAAAAAGTGGACATGTACCTTCATATTGTGGTGTCAGGATGAATTTATATAGATTATTGAGAACCGAAGAAAGTCACGTGTTTTTTCAGATAACAAGTGTAATTTTGTCACATTTTCACTCACTAAGGAAAATATGTGGGATGAGCCTTAGTTCATATGCCACAATCATCCTCCACTCTCAGAAAATATTTGTTTTTTTAATTTGTTTTTAAAATACTGCAGTGGCTAAATAATAATGTTCTCCTGCTGTTATATTTTAATCAGCATTCTCAGCTGTTGTATTTGGAGGTAGATAGATGTTTTTATGATAATTCATAAATTTCAGTGGGGGAAATTTAAGGATATAAAATGAGCATAGATCGCAGCAAATATGATTTAAGAAAAACACTTTCTTGTATGCTAGGCAACATTAAGGGGAGTTAAAATAAAAACTATCATGCATACAGGTTATAAATAGCATGTAACTGCATGTTAGATTAAAAAAAATAAAATAGCATGTAACTGCATGTTAGATTAAAGAAAAATAAACAAGCACATCACATTCAAGTTTTCTATGATTTCGCCTTGAATTATTTTTCCAAACTGTTATCAATGCAATAGTAAATTATTGGATTAACTGAGAAACTGGGATAAACTCAGGTCAGCTACTCAGACCTGGCTTTAGTGGTCAAATGATTTAATGCTATCTTCTGCCTCCAACCTGCTTATTTCCTAATTTTCCATAAGTTGTTTTTCTGCCTTTCCCTTTGTTCCCTCACTTACCCACTTCTGGAAGAAGTGGTGGGGCATATCTTTTAGAATCACAGAATCATGGAATAAAGTAGGTTGGAAGGGACTTAGTCCAGTTTCCTGCTCAGAGCAAAGCTGGTTTCAGTGTTAGATCAGTTTGCTCACAGCCATGACCCCTCAAGTTTTGAAAAC
Organism: Rhea pennata; assembly: GCF_028389875.1. NCBI lineage: Eukaryota > Metazoa > Chordata > Aves > Rheiformes > Rheidae > Rhea > Rhea pennata. Next base: position 140,310,190 of record NC_084663.1, on the reverse strand, counting down.
CTCAAAGGGTGGAGATTCCACAGGCAATCCTGCCAACCCACTCCTGTCCTCAGCACTTCTCACAGTGAAGATTTTTTTTCCCCCTTATGTCCAGCTGGAATTTCTCTTCTTGTGAATTGTGACTGTTGCTTCTTCTGCTTTAACTGTGCATCTACTAGAAGAATTTGGTTCTGTCTTCTTTATAATATCCTTTTAGATAATGGAAGACTGTAGTAAGATCCCTCCTTAGTCATCTTTTCTGTATGTTAAACAGCACTAGAGCCCTTAGTTCTCCTTATACATCATATGCTAGAGCTCCCTAACTGTACTACTGCTTAGACGCCTGGACTCATACCAGATTCTCAATCTCTTGCTCATATTGGAGGTCCAAAACAGGACACAGCATTGCACGAGTAATCTCACCATGAGATTTATCAAAATTTAATGGTCATTCAAGGATAGTCTGGCAGATAAAGAGTCTGTCCTAATTCTGTTTACAATCAGTAAAAATCATATATAAATTATAGGATCATAGGATAATTCAGTTTGAAGTGACCTAAGGAGATTATTTAGTCCCACTTTCTGCTCAAAGCAGGATCAGCTATCAGGTCAGACCACATTACTTAGGTAACTTAAATAAGAATTGTGTTGGACTTCTTTTTTAAATTCTATTCCCCTCCTTCTCCAGAAACCTTTTAAATGAATTTGAAGAAAGTAGTTAATTTTCCATTTATTGATAGTAGTATTAGAACTTTTTAAAGATAAATGAATCTGAATATTTTAACCTGATACTGCTCCTGTTTTAACCTAAAATAAAGTAGCATTTGTAACACAAAATTGAATTCCAACTACAAGGAACATTTCTCCGTAATGCTGCATTTTCTAAAAACAGATTAATTTATTTCTCATTAATTTCTGTCTTTGCTGAAGAGTGCCAGTATTAATATACTGAAAATGTTTTTGTGAGTACTTATTTTAAGGTTCACTTTTCTATCAGCCATTTGCTGTTTATAAATTGCTTAAGATATATTTTAATTGTCCTGTCTTTTTCTTAGGAGTATTTTCACCTAAAAAAAAAAAAAGAAAAGAAAAAAATAAAAAAGAAAGAAATGTGCTAACTAAAGATATTTCAGAGAGGAAAAGAGATCTGGAGGACGTGAAGTTCTCCACCTACTATGGTACTTGGTGCTCATAGTTAAAAGAAGTGAAGGACAGCGAATGTACAGTGCAAGGCTAACTTTGAGTATCTCCTGACTTACATGAAAATATTGCCAGAATCCTCCCACAGGCATGTGGCTCCATCCTCTAAAGGCAGTGTATGTTGCTGTCAAGGACAAGCAGACACACTGTATTTCTTGCAAATATGTATTTGTAATGTGAAAAAAGTACTTTAGTCAAGAAACTCTGATTCACAGAAGACCTTTTGATATTACATATAATATTAATGAGGATAGAGTTTTAATTTGTTTTACTGTTCTTTTAACTATGTAAAGAGTGAAATATAATTTTATATATACTTTTGGTATTCTTGCACGTCTATTTATATTGACCACACAATAGTAATGAATTATACAAACAGTAATTTTATAGCAGATAAGAGTATTACTTTTTTAGTATCTTTCAGCAAGTATAGTGGACATTTTCTTGCATCATGCCATGATTAATACTGTCATAGAAATGAATTACTATTAAGCAAACTTATCAGTTCTTTTAAAATGAATTTATTCAAAGCAGAAAAAGATTTTCCAAAGATGAAGATGCACTGCAGAATAGTTGTTTCTCAGATTCTGTCTCAGAGAGGCATCCAGACTTATCAGTATAGTACTTGCATCCAATAATTTTGCAGAACTACAGAGTCAAATTAGTTAAAGTGGAATTTACCAGAGCAAAAGAATACTTTGAAACAAATACTTAATGAAATCTGAACTCTGTTCTGCTCTATAGGTGACAAAAAATAACATGACTTTCTGACTCAAAAACTTTGGTTTATCAGTAAATAATAAATGATTGCCTGTTTTAGAGAAATCGTGTTGTCCTGTCAAAGTTTTCTACAAAAAGCTTAGTCCGAATGCAAGTAGATTTAGGTAGACCTAATGGAGCCACTGAGTCAAACCAGGACGCTGAGATTTTCAGCCTCAGTCACCAGCACTGTCTTTCCAGCTCTCTGGCTGGAAGAGATTCAAGAACGCTGTGTGGAATCCAGAAGCAAGTATAAAATTTGTTTTGGAGTAAACCCTTGAAAGTAAAAATTAAGAAAATACTTATCTTTATAGTCTTCTACTGGCCTTAGCAAAAAAAAAAAAAAAAAAAAAAAAAAAAAAAAAACTTATTGGCTGACTATAAATGCAAGCATTTTAACACAAGACATCATGTACGAATTGTCTGAGCTCTCTGTGAGTAATAGGAACCTATTCAACAGTATCATGACTCTCTATATATCACAGATGCAGAATATTCTTGAAATGTAAGAAGATTCAGGAACAGCAAAATAATGAAACAGATAATAGGTACAAAAGTACTTGATGATCTCAGTAGTTACAACGATTATTTAAAATCAGTAACATTCTTCAGTGTAATAATACTCAATTTGACATGGAATAATATTAATTTGAATAATAATTGTCATAGGAAGGAAAAATATCATAATAGTATTGAATTTACCTTTAAGTAAACTGAGGCAAAAGAAGGCTAAGTAATTTGCCCCAGATCACACTGCAAGTTACAGACTGAATGAAGAATCACAAATCTAAGCTATGACTTCAGCTGTATTATAGTCGATTGGCGTAACATAAAAGGAATGTTTTTAAGGTTGACAAGGGAAATAGGTCATTTTCTCTTTTCTCTGGAGAAAACATACACATACAAACACTCCTATGTCCTTTCTCACCCTTAAGTTCTGATACAAAACCTACAAAAAGCACCAGAACCCTGTGCTCAGTGGGCAGCCACAAATTACCTCCAAGAAGACAAAGTCAGTTGAGGAAGAAACCAAATCAAGCAATGACCACTCTTTTCCAACTTCTTTTTTCCTTTGTGCTCTCCCAGTCCTCTTACAGTGCCATCACTCTGTCTGTAATATACAAAGTGATACTGTGCGGTTAACTCTGGATGATATGGAAGCCTAAGCAAGATTAAATTCCATATATGAACTCCTTACACCATCTCCAGAGAAGGCTAGAGCCTAATCAGTACCATTTGTTTGCCTTAATAATCAGTGAAGCAATCTGTTGTCTTCTTGCCATAAAGAAGGACAGAATCTGTCTTGATTTATGATCATGCAAGATAGAATTTAACCAGTAATAACTCTATCATCAACCCTGTTTAAAGCAGAATTTTTCTAGCACTGTCATATTAACCATTGTCCTTGGTGTTATTTACTATTTCATATTTAAAAATCCTACATCAAATCATTCTTCTGGCAAATTCACAATTTTCCCCATCAGGTCACTTTCAGTCAACCTCAACTATCCACCAGCAAAGTTCACCATGAGAGGATCATCTGCCTATCAATCCACCTGCAAGAATAGACTTGCCAATCTCTAATCAGCTCTTTACTCAAGGAAAATAATTGATTCAATTATCTTTCACTGATAGTACTCTTCAAAGTACAAACTTTCTCCTGTTATATTCCATATTTCTCTACTCACTACAGCTAAAACACATCCAAAAGGAAAACAGAATGCTCTTAAGATTCATGGTCAGTAAAAAAGAACTTAAGGTGCATTTTGATACAGACACAAGCAAATATTGATTTACCTTATAGATTATCCCTGTATTGCCACTGGAAGCTGCACGGGACTATTGACATTTGTAGAACTTGTGGCTCAAGCCAATTATATCCACATTATAGACGTTAATTACCTAATCCTCACTCATGCCATTTTTGTACACCCTGTATATCAGCAGACATGAACTTTTGTTCATCAGCTATCTTGCAGTTCCTTCTGCATCAGAAATTTCTACTTCACAAGTATTTACATGCTTAACCACCACATGAATATTTACATGATTAACCACCATTTTACATACTTCTTCAGGTCTTCTTTATAAAGCACACTCCTGCCTCAGAAACCACAATGAAATTACTCTGATTGTTGCTATTGCTGGCACCAGGTAATGGCCTGAAACAAGACTTGTTAATGCCTTTTCTCCATAATAGGTTTAGACAGCAATAGAGCAATAGGAATTATGGGGAAGATTTGGGCATAGGACAAACCATTGCCTAGAGAAGGTAACAGTGGGGTGAAGAGGCACACAGATCCGTTTTAGAAACAGCTCAGTCATTGCATCATCAGGACTAGCCTTGTTATATAAATGTCATGCTAATGATATTTCCTGCTGTGCTTCCATTCTGTGAGTGTTATGTTGGTTGGTCAGCACAGATGTACACCTGTGGCACAATGAAACATTAGCCACACTAAGTTCAAGAGTCTCTTACAAAAGATGGGAAAGATGTAATTTCTTTGGGATACATGCAGCCTCACTAATCAGAATGGGTTTCCCCCCACTCATATCCTTAGCCTAGAACTACTGCTTCTTATAACATATCATAAGTGCTGATGACACTGTTTGCGGAGGAGGTATAAATGTCATGAACAATCTGTCTTAATCATTCTTACATCGTAGAGGCTGTGTCTCACAAACTGGTCAATATCTCATAAAGCATTTCTCCTACCAAGAGCTGAAACATCTTTATCTATCCCTCTACAAATGTCAGAATGATTATGTACAGCAATGTGTCTGTGTGGGCCAAGAGAGAAGCAAACGTGGTCTTGAAGGATGTCCTGAGGAATTGATTCTGAAACCTTAGCCTTCTGAAAGCTTGTTTTTCTGGGACCTCAGGCTGGGTAAAAGGCTCTTTTTTTTTTTTTTTTTTTTTTCATTCTTTGAATTCTAGGAATCCCATTCACTGAGGATTTATCTGGAACTTGTTCTGGAGCTTAGTTAAAGTTGCCTAAGATCTGAGATGTCTCAGTTGTAGATTCCCTGCCATACACTTTTTGTAGGTCATCACAGTACAACGTGGCAGAAAATGAATCTTCTTGAACTGCAAATAAAATTCTATATGGCTTCCCTGTCAGTTTAGACATAAGATCCTAGAAGATCCTAGGAGATAGCTTTCATTTATGGCCGCAGAATTTCATCCCAGTAATGCTGTGCTCTCAGCTACAGGCTCATTCAAAGTAGAAATGAGGAGCTTGGTTTTCTCTGTGATAGAAATTGTCATCCTCCTTATATAAGACAGGCTAGGGAGAGACCTTCCCCAGAAAGGAAAAGATTGCCCTGCAGCCCATCATGTATGGAATTCTGCAGAAAGAAGCCCAAGTCAAGGCAAGCATGGACAATTTGGCGAGACTTCAGGGTATAGGAAGCCAGGAGAGGAGCACTGTGAATTGGCTTTAAGTAGTATAGTTCTGGTCATCATACATAGGGTCTGCTGTGACAAGATTTGAATGCAATCCCTAGTTTCCCTGCCAGCTGGCTCACTAAAGAGTTGAAGCTGAATGTCAGTTGACATAATCAGAGTACGGATGACTGCAGTTTGGGACCTGAAGAAAAAATGGAGGCCACAGTGGTATAAATGTATAGCTGCTGCTCATCCAGCTATAGAGTAGGTTAAAACCACCATAAATTTGTAATTGTGTATATTTTTGCAGTCAAATAATTTTGACTATGAATTTCTTCTTCCTCCTTCACATACTGAAAGACGGAAAGGTCTGAAGAATATTCAAAAATGCAAACTCTCAAAACAACTGCACAAACTGAAAGACAGGCTTCACTGGTTAGAAAATGAAAATAATTTGCATATGACTAGAGCTTTCAAGATAAATTGCAGAGATGTTCTTTGTGGCAGACAAAGATAAAAGAAAATTATTGAAATAAAATTAATAATTCTAACCCATTCACAAAAATTCATGAATTGGAGACACTGGGTGTAAATACCACAGAAGAAATCTCTTGTACTTTAAAGGAAGAAGTTCAACAGGATTTTGGAAACTCGCCAGGAAATTATTCTATCACAGTCAAAAAATACATTCAAAAGGTAGCATCAGAAAAACATTTTCCTGCCATTCCTCTCTCCACAAGTTCTGAGAGCAACTTTCATCACATTGTATCCCTAGGAGTACCAATTCACTCTCAACATACCACTTATCCTCAAAAGATTAGAAATCTTTTTTTAAGTTTCACCAATCTTACAGCTAGCAAATGGGTCACTCTTATCTAGAAAATCTTATTTATGAATTAAGATACTATTTTTTAAAAAAGCTAGACTGAATGATTTCATGAAAACTACAATACTGTGACAGACATTCTTATCTTGGCTGGAATATGGGATGGGTAGCTCAGTAGTGCTTATAAATATTTTGACTGACTATTCTTCACTGCTGCTGATGCAGTGAAATGTTGCAAATTTGAATAGGATTTCTGAATGAATTTGAAAAAATAAAATACAGGGGAAAATACACACACAAACTCTATTAATATAGTTTATTAATTATAGAATCGTAGAATCAGTAAGGTTGGAAGGGACCTCTGCAGATCGTCTAGTCCAACTCCCCTGCCCAGCAGGGTCACCTAGAGCAGATTAGACAGGATTGTGTCCTTGAAGATCTCCAGAGAAGGAGACTCCACAACCTCTCTGGGCAACCTGGCCCAGTGCTCTGTCACTCTCACAGGGAAGAAATTCCCCCTCATGTTTAGGAGAAACTTCCTGTGCTTCAGTTTCTGCCCATTGCCTCATGTCCTGTCACACGGGACAACTGAAAAGAGTTTGCCCCAGTTCCCTTGACACCCTTGATACCCTTCTTGTACTTATATACATTGATAAGATACCCCCTTGATGTTGATGGCTCAGTTTGAATTGTTACTAGTTGGAGAGTTTCCCCGATTAAGTTGACATATTCTAGAGGAATGTCCATTCAGATGCTAAAGGAACAAATGGAAAAGATTTGCAATGGGATGCTCTTCCAAGGCAACTCTGTAAACTCTGTGAGCTGTAAGCCAAATAATAATTTAACACTACCTGGTAAGAGTGGCTCTTAGCACCTAACTCCAAATATATTATTTGTCAGATGAAGTGTTTGTAACCTAACCTCTCTCCTCTGCATTATTTTTTGATACTGATGCCTAATCCTCCACCTCTAATAAAAGATCCATCTCCAAACAAAGCACAAGTGATGACTAAGCCTAGTATTACTGCCAGTGACAGTGGATCATCTCCAAAATTGGATCCAGAAACAGAAAAGGACAGTAGGGGTCTTTAAAACTCAAAGAAATAGGATTGTGTTGGAGCAGGAGGGAGTGACTGAAGAAGTGACTGTACTCTCTGACATCATTACCAGCTCTTGCAGGGAAGCACTGTGACACTACTGACACAGGAGCTATTTTTTTTTTTTTCCCGCCACACCTTTTAGCTTACCACCTCTTTGTTGAGCAGGATATACTGATCTTATTTGGGATATCTAAGTGATGATTGTAACAAGAAAATATATATATTACTAATAGATGAAAATAAATTAGTTCCTAATTTAGCAAGTTAGGGAGTAAAAATGAAGTATCTGGGTTAATATTGATCTCATATTCTCAGATACGAAATCCAACACTGTTTTTAATGAAAATGAAATGCTTATGATGTTCATTGACAATAACTTCACTGTAATACACTTTTTATTTTGTCTTCCAGTACTTTGGCCACTAGACTGTTAAAATTGCACCAAAGTTGAGAGTAAACTTTTGTAAAACACACAGGGAAGCTGTTTCTGTTCCACGATGATGGGATTCCCTTAATCTTCTTGAGAAGGATCTGATGCTGGCTGTATTTGCAAGTGATGCACTGTATTAGACAGACTTTCTGACCAAATATGACAATTACTGCATGTTTCATTCCAGCAGGGTTACTGGGGCTACTGGATAAGAAGCAATTCACTGAAATGAAGTAATGACCCCTTATAAAATAATTTAACGTTGTTAAAAATAGTGACATCTTTCACTAACGGATTAAAAATTACTATTTCTAGATTTCCTTTTTTTGTTCCTATTGTTGGAAAATAGCACCTTTAGATGTTCTTATTTTGATTTGCTAGAAGACTGTTTACTACCAGCTGATGTTTCAGTAACTATGCTACATTTGTCAAACCCAACCTAGATCTCTTTTTCATTAGCTATTCCAGAACATTGTCATATGTCTTGCAATGGATTCATGAAAATCTGATCTGTGACACTGAGAATTAATGTGAAGCAAGTGAGTATAAGCTCACTTCAAATACATTACCTGTATTGAACAATAAGAGAAAATAAGTAATTTACAGGTGGTTAGCATGTCAATTTATAGTAAATGAAGAGCCAAACAGAGAAGTAACACTGTTAAACTCAAATTTTTGTGAATACTTTCAAATTTTATCTGCAAAGGGATTGATGATGAACAATACACAACTTTTTAGCATAGGCTTAAGCAGACTTTTTGAGTTCACTGTCTTTATGCAGTTGCATTGATATGTGTACTGTACATGTCAAGATACTGTTAGAGGAATACTGTGAGAAAAACCTTTCAAATAGTTAACAAGACTCAAGGACAAGGGAGAGAGAAAAACAGTGCTGCAAAGGATAACCAGCTCCGGCTAAATAACCTTGATGAAACCACAGCGCTTTGAAGAATGTGAGGGGTAGGTAAGACAAAAACAGCAGAATAACCCAGAAGTGACCTTAGGTTCATTAAGGCTTATTAACATATTCAACGACACACTAAATGAATAATGAGATGGAAATGACATGATAATGATGTTACCGCCTCTTCTTCGCTTCCTATGCTAATTAACAAGAATGTGAAAGCGCAAGCGCAGAGCAATTACCTGAGGTAATGAAACTGTAACCAGTAGAAAGATTTGTATAAAGTACTCCCTGAAAAGTGTGTATAAATCAAGAATGAGAGGGGGAGGAGGTGTGCTAGCTTTGTGGATTTACCACCTAGCACCCATCTCTGCGCAGAAATGAAATAAACAAATATCTCGACCCTGTGTGTCTATTGGTTGCTTGCACACCAGGTAACAGAACCCAGATTTTGGACAACAATATGACACTCTACTGTCTAGTTCAAAAGATATTCATGTTTTTCTTGTTGTAGCTCTAAAGCCCAAGAATATGCTTTGCTATTAAAATCCTTTCAGTCTCACTGACTGCTGTGAGCTAGAAAACAACATACTTTGTCCTTAGAGAAGACCCTGACTATAATGTTATATATTGCACAGTGCGGAAAACATTGTTGGCAATAAATGCTCATAATAAAGGCATTTGAATTCTAAATGGGTAAAAGACTGACTCCAATGGGAAAAGGAGAATGTACAATTTCCAAAATGTGCTAGTTGTGATGTGTGTTAAGCTTTCTGGCTATGTAGGTTGAGTGGATTGCAGATCTCATGCAGACTTGTTCCAAAAGGCAGTGATGAATGAGAGTTTCGGAGCATGCTTGAGGGAGAAAGAATGAAGCATTTCCAAAAATATTCCAGATGACTGAGGATCTGCATGACTAGTCCTGCTGAAAGTCATAGTAATCAGCTGAAATCCCCACAAACCTCTTACTTCTAGAGACATAGATACGTGTGAATATATACATATTCACTTCTCATCCTGGGTGTTATTGACCATTGTTGTTCTCACTGTGAAGTGGGTTTCTCTTAGTGTTGTCCATATTAATGTTTTGAGACACAGTTATAGTCCAGAGCCAAGAGCAAAGAGTACAGAGTTAGAGATGAAAAGATCCTGGGGAAAAGCTCCTGAAGGAAAAAAAAAAAAAAAAAAAAAAAAAGCTACAAAAATCTGGAGGGCAGATTGCATGGTCTGACCCAATTTACATGTACCTTTCTGAAGAACCTTCAAGCTCTAGGTAGAACAATGCTTGATGCCACATCTTTCCTCCTAGAGTTACGCTCAGAAGAAATTTTAAAGAAATATTTAAAAAATAAAGCAACTGAACAACAACAACTCTGAAAAGCTTTTGCTTTGAAAAGTGGAAAGAAACCTTTGAAAATCACTAAGGAGTTATTATTGTTATCATTATTATTATTGATTTTTTATGAAAGGTACTCAGGCCTAGTAAAAATGGAAATTAGAGGCGAATTTCAGCTACTTAAGAATCCAGAAGCTAGATGTCTGAGTCTGAGCTAGCAACTCTTTAATTTCCTTAATCAGAAGCAATGATTAGACAAGTAGAATTATTTGTCCCTTCTTAAATTAAAATGAATGTCATCCTGAGTGGCAAGTTATTTTTTGTTATTGTTGATAAAGAGAGGCTGAGGGAACAACTGAGACTTACGTAAACTTAGAGAACCCAAACTAAGATAGATGAATCTCACCTCACAGCTGTAAATTTATGTAAAGAACAAGACCTCAGTTACAGCAGTAGTGGTTGACAAAAAAACCAAAGGCTATGAAAACATGAGTTAAGAGGCAAAACTCAAGGCATAAACCTGGAAAAGGATACACAGTAAGAAGAGCATATAAACAAGAATTCAATGCACTTGGAAAAAGGGACAGTTGAAATATGACAGATTTAGTCTGGATTTGTTCTGAGTTAAATTTGTTGCTTTTGAGATAAGGCTTTTAATTGTTACTGTGTGTGTTTGTTTTCATTTGAGACGATATGATTTGTTGTGTGTTAACCTAATTCATTTGTCCATTTGCAAAACTAGAGAAGTTCTTTTCTGAGTGTATAAATTGCCCTAGTTTTCTTAACATCAACAGATTCCCACACAGTTCTGCTGAGGATCTATCTACAATATTAAAATAGGAGGAATGAACATAAGGAAGCAAAAAAAGGCAAAATTCAAATGCAAGATTAAGGGTAAAAAAAAACATTCAGTCATACCTCATAAGAAAGAGATGTTATGGATTTATTGTAAAGAAATTATTGTAGAAAATTAAAAGAAGATGGAATTGAGGAGAAGGGTCTATTTACAAGAAAATTCAAATTTTGTTTTTGTTTGGTACACAACTTTTCATGGAAGGCCTACTTTTCAAAAGTGAATCAGAATCGAATAATTCTTACCAACTCTGAAGAATCTTCATATGCTACAGAAATGCCTATGAAGGTGCACAATGGAAAAGTGGTGGAAACTTTGAGTAGCCAGCAAAGAAGTCTACCTTTGTTATCAGAGCAGAGGCAAGAGCCTATAGCGGACACACGTTTGGGAGTGTTTGTGTGACTGTTTGAAAGGAAAGCACAATCTAACACTGGATATGCCCTACTAAATCACTTATTAACTCTCCCAAGAAGCAACAACTTTAATGTTTCACATGAGCAGATACCTCTTCAGACTCATGCAGGGAAACAGGCTCTCCTGCATCTCCTCATCTATCACAATCTGTGTCTATCAGATGATAGATTGCTCTCACCGAAAGGGCCTCTGCTGTTGATTGAATGTGTGATGTGCATGTTTCAGCAGTTCATAGTATTTAAAGGTGAAGTTTTGTAAATATTTTGTGCTTTTTCCCTTCACTTTCTTTGGAAATAATGAATATATTCTTGAAGTGATGTTTTTTGCCTTCGTTTTGAATTTTGAAAGACATTGTGCCACTTTCTTTAGCCATTTACATTATAATATCAAACTGAAGTTGCTGTCATAGTGCACAGAGAACAGAAATCTAGTGAAGAGTAGGAAGCTATCTTTCAAAAGTCAAAAGGTTCCATGATTTATACCAATATAAGATGTGCCCTTATGGAAACAAACTTTGCTTTTCAGGTGTCTTTTTCTAATAAGATGAGGCTAAAAAGCATAAAGGTGAAAGGGAGTTAAAAATGAATTCTTTATGCAAATGTCACATTTTACTTTCAAATTCCTAAGTACAATTATCCATCATGTTCCAGAAAAACTGTGATAACTAAAAAAGCAGGTAATGGATAAGTACTATAGCACACCAATTATAGCGAATGCTAAAAATTACTTCTTTACAAACTCATTCTCATCTCCTTCTGTTCTTTTGATTTATGAGTCACATGACTTTTTAAGCTCTAGATTTTATCCCCTTTTTGAGATATCCCCACTAAGCCGCTTATATTTAAGGGAGAATGGGAAATAGAATTGGCTTCCTTTCTGTACAACGCAGATTTTATCTTCCCCAAAGACTTTTTTATGGTAGTTCTTTTCAGAAGATATTGCTTTTGTTCTGTGGATACCTGCAGTGTTTGCCCAAATTACACTTGACGTTATACAAGAGGATTCTCATTAAAGATATAGACAATAGCTTTTGTTTGCTTTCTCCTCTAAAGACGATGTCAACAACACTACAAATCAAAACATTCTAGCAAAATTGTGATGACTGTGTGAAAGGAAGAGGAGACAAGGGGATGAAGAAAAATTTCTATTTGAAAGAATGGTAGCTCTTTAAACTTGCTAGAATAAACAAATATCTTAACCTATTTTAGTACAGAGCTTACAGAACTGTATCACACTATCACTGTGTACCAAGATCCAAAACTGAGGTCAAAAGCATGTGCTACCATCAAGTTTAAAAAAGCTGACCATACAAAACAAGACTCTGCATACCTTTGCAAATATTTCTTTCCACAGTATTTATTAATGCATATTACAAAGTTCTAGAGAATTTTTTTTTTTTTTTAGATATGTAACAAAAATGTAGAATTAGCTCTTAAAGACATAGGTATTTGATCTGATTCCGATTAAAAAATGAGAAAAATATTCCCAGGCAATTAATTGGATTTGGATTATGTCCTATATATTTTACCAAGCTGTTTTCTCATATAACCCAACAGATAATAGGAAGAGTGTTTTCATTCAGATTTCCAATTTAGCTTCTAGCATTAATAAGAATAACCTTGCATGTCTGTACTTTATGACTACCTATAACACTTCCCAAAGCTATAGTATTAAAACAAGATTGCAGAAAAGAGGTCAGGCTTCAGATTAGGGCCTTCTGGGTCTATCATCAATATGTTACAAATGTAGGCAGGTACTTGTCATTCCTATGACATGTCCTAACTGCTACATCAGCACTTATTACTGAAGCAGCCATTACAACTTTTCTAATATAGTCATGAAACCAATAGATCAATTATGTGAGGATTCACCAAGAGGTAAAACATTTCAAATGAAAACAGAATAGAAAAATATCACTGTTTTCTGTGACATTATCTATTTATTTTCTTTATGATCACCAGCAATGGCTGATATATGGAAACTCTGTGAAAAAAAAACCCAAACCTTATAGTTTCACAAAAATTATTTTAATTGAGCAGACAATTCTGTAATGTTCTTTCCGTTCCTTAATGGAGTTATAAGCATAAAACTCAAAACATTTCCATTAAGAAGAGTGCAAGCAGTAAATTTCAGTGATTCTAGTTCATCTGAGACCTGAAACAGCTACAGTTTGCACTGATCAAAAACTAAGATGAATACTTACTAGCAAAATTGAATTCTTCAAAAAAAAAAAAAAAAAAAGAAAAAAGAAAAAGAAAAATGACAAAACAAAAATTACACCTCTTACTAAACCCTGATGAACTGAAGGGATTAAATCATAATTAAGCAGTGATGGTGAACTCTGTAACGTTCTACTGGCAACTTTCTAATTATCCACAAGAGAGGGTATTAACTTGGTCAGAGCCAAATCATGCAAGTTGCCTGATGGCACTACGATATTTGACCTTTCTATCTCAATATTCTTTGCCCAGTTCTTGGAATGAATCTGGAGTTTTCTGTTCTTTCATTTTGCAACTTTTTATTTTCTAGAAATATCATTTGGGTACACGCAGCAACAGATTTAGAAAAACTCATATAATAGTTGCTATATACTGTGAAGGGAAGATTTCAAAGCCAGAAAAAACAAACACAAAAAAGTCCAGGACAGAAAAGTTGTAGTGAGAGAGAAAAAAACCTATGTAGTCATTTGGTGTAACATTGTGCATACACAGTGCAGTATTTGCTCTATTTTTAGTGCTGAAAAAATTTATCCGAATTGCAAAAGCTCCTCCTCCATATAGCGTAAGATCTTAATATATATTGGAAAAACTCAGTGCAAAGAAACTAATTTTCTTATGTCTAAAATATTTTGAGTACTGTATAGTTGCAACATGAGACAGGTTATATTTGTATTATGACTGTTTTCTGCTTTTTATGAATTATTTTGATTAGTAACAAATTTTTGCTTAATATTTAAACAGCTTGGGAAAAACAACAAAAAATGCATGCAACTTTTTAACATTAACAGAAATGTTTTTGTTTTACATTATCTAAAAAATTGATTTGCAATCTGTACATTCAGTATTTTGTATCCTTTTGCTTTTTCTCCATCTTATTACTGAAAATATGCAAGTAGTGAGAAAGAAAAAGAGGAAGTAAAAATTAAAACCAATAAAACAAAAATGAATACATGATTCTTTAACACTTCTATTTCTTACTGAGATAAGATTTCAGAATTAAGACCAAGTCCTTCAATTATTTGTTTAATTTAATGTCTTCTACCCAGTCTGTCAATTATCTAGCCTTATATCTAACCTATATCTATATCTAGCCTTATATAACTTTTCAAAGATATAAATACAGCAGGTCCTTTGGTCAAGAAGCTCACAATCAGGCATATATTAAATGTACAGTGGCAGTTCTGGCTACCCAAGAATCCAGTAACCAGGGAGACCTAAGCATTAGACTGCATTAGACTGATGGGAGAAGGCAGAATAATCCTTGGCATTTGACTGAGTTAGAGATTCTGTTAAAATGTTGCCACTGGGAGCCAGACCAACCACATTAAGCCAAGGCTTCAAAACCTACGCCTGGATCAATCTGATGTGCACAAGGAGAGTATCTGTGAAACCCTAGGGGCTCTGCTCAGTCCAGCGGTTTCCTTGGAAGAGCCATCAGGGCTCAATTAAGCTGAAATCTGACATAGGCACAGGGGATATAATGAAAACATAGGTGAATTAATTTCAGGTTTTTTTTCCATTTTGCTTTTGCTCCTAACAGTTTTGTTTCAGAAGGCTTTCAGGTAACATCATCTTGTATATACAATATTTAAACAGTATGAAGGAAAGGAAAAAATGAAGAAGTAGCTCATGACCTTTTCACAGCACTTAAAGCTGCTGCAAATGAAAAAAAAGATGAACTAGTTCCAGATAGAAAGAAAAATGCTTTCTACTGTTCCCTCACACAAAAGCGCTATTTTTTTTTACAATGAAACAGCTGAGAACTAACCTTTTTTTTTTTTCCTCCTCAGACAAATAGCAGAAGCCTTCTAGTAAAAGGGCACTGTGGGGAGAATGGATCACCTCTGTTAATCATTATTTGAATAGGGTCATTGAGTTAAACTGTTACCTTGCCTTGCTAATGGTTGATAAGTCAGTTCTGTGATACTCAGAAGAGAAATCAAAAATGAGATAATTCACTTCTGACTCCACCCCCTTATCTAAATTCTTGAAAAGAAAGCTGAGTTTTAAAGGTAACATTACTTGTTTGTTCTTTTGTGGGATACAGTAGAAAAGGAGAGAGAGAGACAAGAAAGCATACAAAAATCTAGATAAAGGGGAGTTGTCATTATCAAATTGTGATAGAAATGGCCTGCTGTGTTTGAGCCTAGGATTAATCTCTCCAACAATTCTTAATCCATGTTAAACCATCAGCATGTTTGCAATATAAATTATGCTCTGATATTATTAGGAAGCCTCAGCATTACTGCTATTTAAGCCAAAGACTTTTACTATTTTCCACTTAGACTCTCTGCTGAAGTGATAGATCTGTTTATAACAGTGGACTTTATGAGAGTTTTTCAAGTTATTTGCATGTCATCAACTCTGTTTTTTCCTTCCATTTTTGTAAGTCAAGTTAGTCCTAGACATACTAATTTACAAAGCTGAGATCTGAGAACTGGGCCTGCTAGTCTTAAATGATCTGAACTCCTTTTCCAGTCAAACAATAGTGCTCAACTTCAGGTCCCAGTGCCTTTTTCTACCAGCAGCTCAAGCACATTTATACAAACAAACATTTTAAAATAATATGGAAAGATACAGTACTGAACCTTTGTACTGTGGGCCTTATGCAACAGAGCATGGTACAGAAACTCCTTAAGCAAAATGCTTATTAACTCAGTTCATCTACCGAAGGCTACCTGGAGAATAATCATCTGGATCCTTCCAGCAAAACAGTTTTACTGCCTCTCTGTTCCTAGGCTAGAGCTATCTGCCTTACAGTGCTGATGAGGAACACTCCCCTTCCACTTTCCCTTCTTACTGGTAAAATCTGCTTCTTAAGTAGGACAAACATTAATATGCTTCTCTGAAAATTGATAACGCTTCCCAATTAGCACTTATCAGTACAGATGGAAGTGCAGGGTGAGGGAAAGGTTGTACATCTTGGAGACCACATTTTCATTTTGAAGATAACAGTGATAAATACTTAGCAAAAAATTGGTTCTGAGTAAAAGCCTACTGGTTTTATTTTCTGTTATACAAATGATTTCATAGAAATGAGTGGGAATCTGTATTGGTGAATGGATGTACCGTATCCATCAAATTGAAAGATCAGGATTTCCCATATAAGCAAAAAACAAAAGAAAAAAAAAGTCAAGAGCAAATGAGAGTTGATGGGGAGCAACATTTTTTGTTTAGTCTTTTCTGGTTTTAACACCATGAATCATTTATTCTTTGAAACAGAGGAGTCTGAATTTATGGCTTCATAAACACAATGAATACTACAAAATATTTGAAATACTTTAATAACTTTAGCTTTCACGATGAGTAGAATCTTCTGCATTAACCTTTCCCCATCAGCTGCTTGAAAAGCTCTCTAAACTAGGCCAGGGCAAGAAGTATAGAGCTTGGCAGTGTTCGAATCTCTGGTGAACTATTTCAGGGAGTGCTAATTACAATGCAATAGTGAGAGCAGGAGCTGCTCCTTGCTGCTGAAGCACAAGTCAGCATTTGTAAATGGTTCGTGCTGACAGCTGCCTGCTATCTGCACTCCAAAGATCTCTCATTTAATGTGCTAAAGCCTGTTTGAGTGCAAATCCTTTTCCCATTCCCCACATTAACTGTTAAATGCGAGTAGGCTTCTTTGTTTTGTCCGCACAGCTAGCTGAAGACATGGTTCTTATACTTCTCATCATAGTTGCATGCATACTTACCTAATTCATCAGTGTGCAAGAGAAACCCCAAAACAAAAGCTTCTGCAGATATCAAGAAATACACTATCCCTACAGCTTCACTAACCATATCATTAGACTGGTCCAGATTTCTGTTTCCTTTCCTTGAATTTCCCCTGATTTTATGCCTCTCATATATATACTTGATTCATATTAAAAGACAAATTAAAATCCTTTCTTTTATACACGGTTTGCTCCAAAGAAAGTATCCTTCGGGGTTTTTTTTAAGCTAGCTGAAAAGATAACAGTTAGTTAAAAGGGCAACTAATTACTGATGATTTTGCAGTTAATGGGGAAAATAAGAAAAGCGTCATCTTAGAGGAGCTGCAAGAGGAAAAAAGTTTCTAATCTTTAAGCAGTAGCACTCAATAGCTTAGTGGTGTTTGGTATTCAGTAAATGGAGAGGTAACTCATAACTGTTAACTGATGAATTATTAAATATATATTGAAATGTTAGATTAAATTTGAGATGTTTGGGAAAACTTTTAACCAGAGGCAAGTCAAATCACTAGAAAGTAAATTGAATGATCTCGAGGAGCCGGTAGGGGAGTGTCCAGAATTACTTTTATGGTCATTATTCAGATTTCTTTAATCTCTTTGTTCTTGTTTTTGTTTTGAATACCTTATTTTTTTCTGACAAAATCTCACGTATTAAATAACAGATCATCCTGTCATTGTAAAATATTGTGAAAACGAAGGAGGAATGCAAAATTTATTCCATTGCTGCTTTCGTTAACTACCAGGCAGAAATGAACAGTTTCGGTCATCGTCTTGAAAATCATTGGTCACCACAGATGCAGAGACAAGCTTTGTGTGTTTCTTTTATGTGTGTCCCAAGTCACCAGGCAAACATATGGAGTTTTTTATAAAGAGGAACAACTGCAGAGTTTTGATTGTCATGGTTATTAGGTTCTCCATACAACTTTCTCCTGGGAAATGGCAGAAGAGGCCCCTAGATGTGTTTGTCATACTTCAGTATAGGTTTACAGCATGTAGCATAACATAATGTTGAAGAAGCCAAAAAAAAAAATTAAATAATGGGGAAGGAGAGCTAGTGTACTAGATGACAGAAAGAAAAAGGAGTTTAAAAGTATATATGCCTTAAAAGTGAGAAGAAAAAAAAAAGAATAAAATTGAGATTTGAGGAGTTCCTGTTTTTGACCTAACTCTATTCCATCAAATCCTGTGCTGGGAACAGAATTAGACCAGTAGTGAGTACTTAGACTATAGGGTGATGAGTGGCATGGAGAAAAGAGTAAGCAGACAACAAAGATCTTCTAGTCAAAGATCCAGGGGCATTAATTTAAACTGTTGGATTGCAGGTTCTAAACATAAAAAATGTATTATTTCTTCACACAAATAATATTTAAGATGCATTTTTCTACAGGATGTTGTGGAAGCAAAATGTTTATTACTCAAATGTTTAGGTCAACTCAAGGCAGAAAATCCATCAGAACTACTAAACACAAAGACAGTACTTCTCCCTTTGAACACTCTCATCTCTGTTGCAAATTGCTGGAGTCTGGGAGAATATTTTGACAAGATATTATCATTTGATTGCCCTGATCTTATATTGCTATTTATTACATTGTTCTTTGAGAATTTACTTTTTTAGTCACTGTTGGTGACCTTCAGCCTGATTTATGCAACTGTTCATCATAAGCTTCTGAAAACCTTCTCCAAGAAATTTGACTACCTTAATTGCCTTTCTCAGATGATAAAATATCCCATTAAAAGCAATTAGACATTTAGGAAGGAATGCATCTTAGAAACTTCTATTGTGTTGTTTCAGTGTGTTTTGCTACATCATGGTAATTAGAAATACTTCCAGTCATATTTTTAGTGATAGTGAACTTGGTATGAGACTCAAAGACAGACTGAATTCTCAAAGTCAGATACATGAAGGAACAGTCGCTTCATATGCACATAATATAGCAGGTTGCTCAAAGAATTAGGAAGAAAAGAAAAAAAAACAAAACAAAACAACAAAAAATAACATGACCTTATCCTATTCACTTCAGGATAATGTGTTCTGAATTGCAGTAGATTTCTGTGGCCTGAAAGATCAGGCTTTCCATTTAAGCTTTAAGGGTGTTATCATTTACAAAGTAACTCTGTTTCAGACATATAATAATAATGTAATTAAAATGGTTAGTGCCCTTGTAATACACATCAGACAATTTGCATGTTTTCACTTTTTGATCAAAATCCTTATCTGATGTAAACTGGCAAAGAGAATAGAACTTCACTGTGAAAATGAATATTATTACCAGAAAAATCATTGGACTTGCAACAAGAAGAATGGCTTAGATGTGCTCTTGCTAAGAGACATAAAAGAAGCCTGGGGCACAGATGTATTACATAAAGTGATACATATTTTGAGAAGCTACACCATGATGGTGTAACTATGGGTAAACAACTATTCACTGTACAATTTTAGATTTCACTGAAATTTTTCAATTATTACGAAGTCAAAGAGAAAGTATAAAAGTTCAGCTGGTTTAGATCTTCTGATGATTTTTTTTTATTTAAAATATTTCATCAAAATAATATCAGTTTTGAAAACCTTCTGATGGAGCACAGGTGAATTGCTTCAAAGGTGTTCCTGTGCTGCAGACAGCCCTGCTGCTGCCTGGCTGGGTAACCTGAGATCTCCCCTGTGGGGAGCTGGGGCAGAAAGTCTGTGGAGATGCTTCACCAGGGAACTGTCCCCAGGTGGGCTCAGGAGCTGCATCTGACCCTGCAGGCATGCCCAGCCTTGTAGTTTGCTGACCCTGCTCCTGACCCACTTTGACCTTGGACCAGCCTGCTCACCATAGACCTATCCAACAATCGCTGAACTGTGGTTTTCATGGCCCTTGTTGCTAGGGCCACTGCCCTGGCTGCCTTGCTGTCACCTTCAGCTCCCCACTCACTTTTTCCTGCTGAGCAGTAGCCCCTGATGCTCTCTGACAGAGGTCCCCAGAGGAAACCCTCACAGAGCTGCAACTGGTAATTGTACTAATGAGAGCCATTTGAAGCAGGCCATAACAGAAACAGGAAATAAATTAACAACTGAGTAGTGTGGGTAATATGCATTCATAGAATCATAGAATGGTAGGGTTGGAAGGGACCTCTGGAGGTCATCTAGTACAACCCTTAGCATAGCCCATATGGGGATTGAACCCACTACCTTGGCATTGGCAGCACCACACTCTAACCAACTGAGCTAAACCTGCCCCCCATTCCTGTAATCAAGCTCATTCCCTGGCCCTCTTTTGTACAGTAAGCCTTCATGCTGTGTGACTCTGCCTTGCTTCACGGCAGAGAGCCTTCTGAGGGCTCCATTGGGAGCTCCACAGCACGGTCAGGACTGGCAGCTGGAAACTCCTGGCTGTGCTGACTCTAGCCACAGCAATTTCCGTCTCCACAGCAGATAACCTAGAAATGCTGGACTTGTATCTTGAACACACACAAGAGAGGTGTCACCTCAGATCTTGTCTCCAGTCCATTGGAGCTGAGACCTGGCCTGAATAAGGCAGCTCCTTTCTGGACCAGATTTTCTGAGAAAAACAGAGTACAGGAATAAAGGAGTGACCAGTGTAGATTAAATCTCACCTTGACATGAGGCTAGGATGCAGCTAGTCCTGGCTATTTCTGGCATTTTCAAGGTATCAGTTCCTGGATGTACAGCAAGAAACCTAGAAGCCATGAGAACCTAGATCTGAATTAGGGCTATCAGGGCTTCTAATTTTTATCACTAAATTGGAGACTTGTGTGCATAGATTTCCAGGGGTTTAAGGTTTTCCAAGTGATTTTGGATCCCAGAACTATTCATCTCCAAGCACTCCTTCATTTTGCTAGTGCTGACACTGAGATAGGAGTCTAGAAGGTTGTGAATGAAGTGAAATCTAGTTTGAGAGCTTCCCTGGTACACAGTAAATGCTTCCTTGTAATACAGAAGAAGGCTTGTACACAGAAAAATGCTGGACGCATGCCACTCATGAGGTTATGCTATCATCATACATAATTGCTAGATGGGTAAAATTGAGTTTGACTGTTCAGGGCTGTAGATGATCTTGGAATAAATGCATAATACAACATGCCAATTTGTTTCTTAAATAAAAAGTGATGAATTCTTTGAAAAAATATTTGGAAAACTTTATTCCTGCATTTCTAGATGAAGCTATAGAGATTTTTAAGTGAACTATTTCTTTCTTTTTGGCTAATGAGCATTTTTTATTCAGATGAGAATAATTGTGGTTTGAAAATCAAATTAAAAAAGCATGTGATGAAGATGGATAGGAAGAGTTTAGCAGTTCACAGGGTCTCAAATTAAAATATACTTTAAAGTTGAAATCGAAAATCTGTTTTTGTTTCCCTAATAATAGAGTAAGAGAAAACAATCCATAACACACCTTTGAGGACTTTTGCATTATTTAATGTTTAGTTTACAGAATTTGTAGAAATGTTTAGTATTTTATTTCTGTTTTTGAGTATGGTTGCTTTTGCATCCTAAAATTCCTAATTGTCACATTATAACCTTTCCTAATTAGTCTGTAAGTAAGACTACAGTAAATTATTAATAATAGTAATTTAATTTAAAATGACATTTTCAAACAGTCAGCAAAAGGCACCCCATCATTCAAAGAAACATTTTAAAAGCTTATATAATTCCAGCTGTAGTAAAGAAGGAATTGGCTAATGAGCTAATACTAGCAACCTTCACGGTGAATAGTCTTGAATGTCCTGAATATATGCTGAAATAATATGCTGAGCAAAGATATCTGCAGTTTAACCAGGTAACTGAACTCACTGAATGTTTCTGGGTTTGATACTAGCATGATTATGGGTGGAATCTCATGATAATGAAGGCTTACTTAATCTTGATTTTTTTATCAGTCAAAAAGAATACTGAAGATCAAAAGGTAAGGAACAGAATTCACTTACAAGTTCAATTATCGATGAAGTTTATGCAAGAATTTTGGTGATGCTGATGACAACTTTTAGTGGAGTTGATTGGTGGGCATCAGAGTTATCAGGAGTTTGACCGATAGTGTTTTTAAGAGCTTTCCAGGATGCTTCAGTCAGAACACTCCATGATCCTTGTTATATGGAGGTCTATATATGTTTCATTTTATTTACAATACACATGAAAGCAAAGCTTTACAAGGCATTAGGCCCATTACCCCTCTGAACTCAGAATATAGCATCTCTATTTCCATTTTTAGGCAACAAAGTGAAAAATAGTGGTGGAAATAACAGGAAATTTTTACCTCCCAGACACCTTAGAACTGTTAAAAGCCATACGATGATGGATAATATTTAGTTTGTGAAAAGCACTTGAAATTTAACAAGAGGAAAATGAAAGTATCAGGTTACATCTTTTTGTAGAATGAACCTACTGTGCTTAGCACTATTTTCATTCAATATTTTATTCCCCTGCACTTCATTAGCTAGCTGTAGATGTTGTATGCTGAGATAAACCTCTAGAAAATGTATGGAGGGGAATAGATGATTCTCAACTCTGGAGGCCAAAGCAGGCTTCATTATTTCACTGTATATCTTTGATTTCTTTTCCTGTGAATCATGCATGACAGCAAAGGATATCTGTTTAAAAAACAACTGACCAGATGGCATAAAGACTTTTGCCCTATCCATGAACATTTTTGCACACATGGCTAATATCACAGCACTAGTGGAAAGGCCAGGAAGTGGGGGGAAGGAAGGTTAACACAAAATTTTTTATTTATAGCTGAAGCAACATTTCTTTATCATTTAAGAAAAGACCTTTATAGCTGGAAACTTCAGGGCCTTCTGTGTCCTACCAAAGAATTATGAAAAACTCTTTGGAGGTTATAGATATTTATGGCTAGCATCACATCAGCATCACTTCAGTAGCTTAACTGAAACAGGGAAAATATTTGGTTACTGCCATATTTAATTGATGAAGTAGAAGAGATGGACCATGATATTGGCAATTAGTATGAGGTTAATTAACCAAATATGTTTTTCTGTTATTTCTTTGCCTTTAAGTAGCATATTTGTCTCCTGTCTTTCAAAAATTACTATTTAGATTAACAAGGCAACTTTTTTTGATGGCCCGAGGCAATAAATATAACTTAGTACAGAAAGTGGTAGTCTCCTTGTCAGTTAAAGAGGGAGGTTTGCAGATACAAGACATTAAATTTTTCTTCTGGAGTGCCTAGTTTTTGTTTTCTTGTTTTACATTTTCACAGGAAGAGGAATAAAATTCCCTTTGTTAGGAATTACAGAAGAATTCACAAGGAAAGAAATGGAGGAAATAATGTGAAAAAAAAAAAATTTTTGCTTCTATTCCTGTCTTTTCAGAACCCCTACTAAAAATAACGAATTGTCCAGAAAATTGCCCAGATTTGTGATCCTCAAACTAAGATTTCCCTTTGTCAACACAAAGAAAAGGGATGGTAAATATATAGAAAGGAGGAGGTTAGAGAGAGGAAGTGTATTTGAATGTTTCCATATGTATGTATGTGCAAATATCCCTGTCTTCCCCAGTAATAAGTGAAATCATAGCTCTTTCAGATTAAATTGGAAAAAAGTAAGAAATCTCAGAGGTATTAATTTCCTTTCAATTTCATTAAAATAGAGAAAGGGTAAAAGATCTGGCAGCACTGATGGAAAGGCTCCAAGAAAAGCATAATAATTTCCAGGTACAAGAGAATCTTTTTGCTTTGGGCAACACCTCAAATACAAATCCACATGAAATCAGGTGTCTTAGTTCTGCTGCTTACAGACCATTTTAATGAATGAAACCTTTTTTTTTTTTTTTTTTTTTTTTTTTTTTACATAGTACTAAGCCAGAAATGATTTGACAAGTATGATCTACATATAAATAAGGAACAATAGATTGTAAGATTATATAATGAATGAACTATTATTCCCTCATCAAATAAAGATACTTCAGTGCAATTTGTCGTCCGGTTGCAAAAGATCCATGTGTCCACCTTGGCAAAGACAAGAGCTTAGTTTCTCTTCTGTTAGCCAAAAGGATCACCAATGGAATGAAAGACCCTATCAGTATTTGAGAAGGGAAGCAGAAGACTGCGACACTATACTTGGTGTGCCATGGAAAACTTCCAAGATGGGAGGACTGAAAGTATATAGATGCTTTTGAAGTGCAACATTTCATATCTATCTGGTCTAAATTTAGGTCTGGTTAACTGTGGATTGTATGTGTCAGTTGGTTAAAATCCCTAAAGCAGAGAGAGGATGTTATAGAGGTGATTTACTTCACAAAAAGGTCTGTATAGACACCATAAATGCTGACACCCTGAACACTGACAGCCTTAAGTAATTAGTGGCAGAGAGCAGCAAAAACATAATACTTGCAACTGAACAAATCTAGATAGACTTGCAATTTTCCATATGATGGTGCAAGTATGAATTTATATGTTAATTATACCAACAAACCACTTAGGAAATTGGACAATATGTCAGGCAATCTAAAGCAAGTAGCTTGAGAAAGAGGCGAACCTGGGTTTATCGTCTACAGGCTTCCAAGTGCTCACAGCCATGTCTCACACATTGCTGTCTACTCAGCCAGACAGAAAAAAAGGCAACTCAAGTGACAATTCTGGTACCAAATCAAGTTCACAGCTAGTGATCCTTGGGTCAGTGTCCTCTCTGGTGCATGAGGCAAACTTGCAAGAAGAGAAATGAGACAGGAAATAAAGAGAAGCAAAACAACACTCAAAAGCAAAAAAGTCACTGTGTACATAATGTGAAGACTACTGAAATATACAGTTACATATATTGGTCTGGTTCCCCCTAAATGAGGTAGTCATAATATACTAAAACATGCCACCTCAAATTAAGGTTTAACTTTGAAGGGGCTAATTTCTCAGAAAGTGATGGGCATATACAATAGGATTTATCTTTACCATGTGATATATAAACTTTTCTAGTGTCCTCAAAACTGACACATTCAAAGTAGTTTGTCTCTTGGTTAAAGGTTTCAGATAGAGAGCATGTAAAAATGCAGTACAAGGAACTTCCGTACTGCTGTTCATACTGGTAATTAAACATAGTTTCAAGATCCATGGACAGTTTTCTAACCTTATTGATTTCTGATTGATTTCTCCCCTTCAGTGAAAATGTAAACAATTTCACAACTTTTACATGTGGACTGCATCACATTTATGAATTTGCTTTTCTCAATCACCCTTCATGGAATCCTTTGAAAGAGTCTGTACAAACTAGATTTAAAACTACCAAAAATTAAGCCAATGTTCACTGAAGGCAACAGTAATGTACTCAATAAACATATCTTTTTACAGATTTTGCTATTATCCTAGAATGTGAGCTTTCATATAAAAATAAATTCTCACACCCTCTTGTTGTTGAAATAGCCTTCAGTCCCTAAATCAATAGATTACTGTCTTGTTCACTCTGCAGTCAAGACAGACCAAACAACGTAACACCTGGACGGGTGTGAATGTCTGTCATCCAAACGGGATTTTAACTTCAAAGTCAGTCTTTGGCTCTTTAAATGCATAGGGCTTTGTTTCAAACATGGAGACAGCTTGTGACTAAGTCACAGTTTAGTTTCCAGCAGCAGCAAACCTAGTTGCTTCCCACTGTACTTGTAGGGGACCCCAGGTTACATGTAGCCTTTGCTGTCTGGCCACCTCGATAAGCAGCGGCCCCAAGGAGCAGCTTTCTACATAGCTGCTGCTGCACCTTCAGTATGGATAGCCTGCCAGTGGGAAGAGCAGGGTGTTCCCACCTCTTTGCTCTTCAAACCTATAGAAGGTTTTACAGTCTTGCCCCGAGGTACGCAAGGCATTTTAACAAATACGGCCATTCTGCAAACCTGCACTTTTTCACATGATATCTAACACATACGTGGGATATTCTGCAATCTCACTTGGGGGAACAAATGGCAGAATGTTTTTTGTTGCTTAACATAGGTAAGTAAATGAAAATCAGACCAAACTGAACTGCATGCAGACAAGTTTTGTCCATTGTTATGTGAAGTCCTTAAGTCCCAGACATAATTACAAACATTTTTATAATGTTAAGAACTCACTGATATCTCATGGAAAATATTGACAAACATTTAATACTGGAAACAATCTGCCCCTCATGAATTGTAATGGCAGGCAATCTCTACTCTACCCTCATGAAAATACTGATCAAAATAATTTTGCTTATGTTTCACACTTAGGAAAAAAATCATTTGTATGGATTTTCTTGTAAAAGAAGAGAGGTTGTATTGACAGACACATGAGTGTATCTAATTATTGAAAGATCTTGAAAGCAGATTAGGCACTTAAAATTTTGAATGTAAAAAACATTTGAGAGAAAACTACATGTAGTACTAAAACCATAAGGAAACTTTCTGAAAACATTACAAAAGGAAATAAAGGTGAGGTTATCTTTTGGATCCCAAGTGATTCAGGTTAAATATCTCAAGTATGATTCAACACCCCAAAATTTAGCATACGACAGTATATTAGTTCTTAGACCTCACTTATTCCTTTTCCATTGCTCATGTCTTGTGCACCTAAGTTCTTTGAATACCTCCCATTTAATCTGAAAATATCCTGAACTAATCCAGGCAAACTCAGATGAGCACTCATGCTCTGAGGAGACAGGCATGTCTCCTTTTTACAGTGCTCATATGGATCAGTTTTGCTGAAGTCTCTGAGAGATGTCTGAGAGGTTAGAGGCAGTGATACTTACACACAGGATACGAGCAGTCTGAGCACTAGATTTTGCTCTGCCTGAGGAGGACTGAACATGTATTTCCAAAGGACCACTAGGCTATGGATTATTCTTGGCAAAGATGACAACAGTGACTTTTTGGTCAAGATAGGCATTGCTATGCCTGCCTATCATTTCACTGCATTGTGAAATGTTATTTGACTTTTTCACCCCTTATACAACAAAAGCTGTATATGAGGAATGTAAGACCCCATAAAGTAGGACTGAAACACTTTAAAAATATATCTAACTTAAGTAAACACACATATTTAACATATCATATTTTTGAGTGGCTTCCAAAAACTACTTCTTAAACATCACTGGAAGCCTTACAAAGTCCTCAAAAAGATAACATCTATTAACCTAATTCACTAGTTTGGTCAAGTATGATTAGCAACTATTTCATGCAAGTCTCCATATCAGACAGTACATACAGAACAATGTATGAAAACAGCCTGGTACTCAAAGAGTATCAGCTTAAACCTACATCAAGATATGAATACTCCTAAATGTTATGCCTGTGATTTGATCACTCTGGTTAAAATAGTGCTCTTCTAATTAGCAATCTGAATATCTTGAGGATTTTATATATAAAAATTCATATAAAATGATGTGTTCCATAATACTAATAGAATTAATCTTCACAGAAGATGATACTTTCAACTAAATGAAGGTATTTTTGTTTCAAAAATTTCATAGCAGGTGTGTGGTTTTCTGAAAATCTGACTTTGTTACAAAAAAAATCTGGCACCTCCTTCCCAAATATATAATATACTTTTCAACTAAAATTTTCACTTATTCAGTTAAAAAAAAAACAACAAGAAAGAAGTGAGTTGTTTCTATGTTACAATGAAACTTTCCTCCCCCTTTCTGTTTTATTGCTCACAAGATTGCTGTTTTATTTCTCCATTTGCCAAAAAGGCAGATGTTTTCCTGTCTCTGATTAAAAGGAGCATAAAATCATAGCTTTAAAAATCTATGAGTTCTAATTGTATTCTGCAACTGTTTCTAGTTAACTCACTGGCTAAAGAGGTGAGGTGTATATAAAAAAGAGATACGACCTTCTTGTCATTGTTTTTTTTAATTAGAGGTCAGAAATCTTTGGAATAGAAACAAATCAGAACCTGATGCACAGGACTTACACTCAAGATGTACAAAGCATAAAAGTCTTAGCCATTGGATCTTATGGTGTCAAAAATGTACATGAATTTAGAAAAATTAATTCATAGAAGAAAAGGCTATTAGAGGCTATTAGAAACCAGGATGCTGTTTCTGGTTCTATCAGCAGATAACACAATTCTATTAGCACATAACTCCTTTTCTCTAAGTACAAGAACAAATAAAAGCTTAAGACAGAACAGAATGGAAGAGTACTTTCCCTTTCTCTCCCTTGACAAGCAATCTACTCTGCTCCAGAGTAGATTAACTATGGTGCTGATTTGTTTATTCCTCTGACACTTGTAACTCCAAAAGTGACCCATCTTTGTTACTCCATAACTCTGGGACACACTGTGTTGCTATTTGAATAATTAATACAACTTATCTCTGTAGAAAATGATTCAATACATAACTCTGTTCTCAAGAACTGGAAGAAGGAAGAGCATTATAGAAGAAATAGAAATATAGGGACTGGTAGAGAAAGAGATTAAAAATGACAGGCACATGTAAGAAAAAAATCACCCTTCTGTCTTTTCCTGTGCCTGATGGTGCATTTCAGATTGCAGTGTAGGTGAAGACCTACAGCAGTTGACCTTGAACACCTAAAGAAAAGTCATATCAGTTTTCCCTTCAACCGTGTGTCAGATAGGGTCAGTTCTTAGGGCTAGAGAAAGTGATGAAGTTTTTTTAGCTACACATGTAGCGAGTTATTTGGGAAGAAATAGTGGGTTTTTTGTTTTGTTTTGTTTTGGTTTTTTAGAGTGTCTGGAAGACTGTATAAAGGGGCCCTACTCTATTGCTGTAGCCCCTTCAGTAATAATGCAGGTAACTAATAGCAATCTATTATATCATTTATACTGTATAAAATTTAACTTTTCTTTCAGGAGCCAGATGCACTGTTCAGTAATTACTCAGCAAAAGGGTTTTACACTTTTAAACGTCAATGCCTAAGTTCTGGCTGATCAGCATTGTATGACTTCAACATCTGTGCACTCCAACTGGCTTTAAATGCATCATGTAAAAGCCTTTTCAAAAAGGTTGGGTTTTTTAACTGTGTTTATTTGATTGGACTTGTTGAGGCAATTTAGCAGCAACATTATGCTGCTATTTTTAGTCCCACTTTAGATTAAAACTAACCTCTTTGCTCATTCAAGCAAAACTACATCACTAGATTGATTATAAATTGGATTGCTGACAGTAACCACTGTTTTACTGGCAATGCTGAATAACTAGGAAGGCACAAAGGGTAAGATTTACAAAGTGGACTTGGACATGTAGTTGTCTTGTTAGGTGCCACTGGCAATTACAAAATCCAACTTATCTGTCACCTGCAATCCTAAATTTCTGTTCACACAGTGAATAACACTAAACAAATTTCATGCTTAGCTTACAGCTAAGTTTGAAAGTGATTTACAAAACCATCCTTATTTCACTTACAGACTTAACCTAATTCAGTAGGTACACTCAGAGTTTCTGACTCTGCATAAATAATGACAAGAAAATACTTCTTGATAAGTAATTAGGATTTGAATCTGAAATCTGGAAGATCAGATGAAATTCCTTTCAACCATCTGGAGTAGTAATTCATATTTTGATTTCTTACTTGCAGAGAATTCCCCTTCCTTGTAGCTGGGGCAGCAGAGGCAGCAGGTCCTTATTTCTTCCTATTATTCCATTTTGCTTTATGCATGCTAAAATACCTGCTTTATCAGAAAATTACAATGACTTTGTAGACATATGATTAGGACAATCACTAGGCTCCAGTTCCTTGCTAACATCCTTCTTACTGCAGATAAGTTTAATAAGAAAGACTCACCCACATTGTAATATACCTCAAAGAGATGTCTAGAGTCAAATCAAGCATAAAAACATGTTTTGCACAGCTGAAGTAAGGGTTAAATTAACAGATTATGGGAAACAACATTTTTATTTAGGAGAAAGATCTGGCTTGGCAGTCTAGCTTCAGGGGCAGGAATATCATTATGCTATCAGAAAGACTTCTGTCTAAAAGTTATTTGACTCTGTCTCTGATATTTCTTAATTGTTAGCTTAGATGATTTCCTAGTAAGCACACTGGTTTACTTGAGCCTCATATTAGGTGTCTACTTCCTCCAATGCTCATGAAGCATATATACCTATACACTTAGGGACCTTTTACGTACATCCTTATAAATATACATCAAGGCCCCAATGGCACTGATAGGCCTTACTGTCCCTGCCCACCTCCTTGGTTGGGGGGCCTGGGCCCAGCCCTGGCCCCATCTTAGCCCAGCCTGGGGCCGCCAGTTCCTGCCCCAGTCATGAACTGAAAGAAAAAAAAAACTTGGTATCCCAAGAGGATTGTTTGCATACATATTTATAAAAGGCAGGAAGGTCTAGGCTGTTTTCAGAATATATAGGAACTTATCCATTGTATTTTCTCATTTCTTAGATACATGAGTGTTTTAAAGCTATCACTGACATCCTCAAATTGCCTCTTGCCCACACTTTTCTGACTGAAAGGAGCATTTAGGGGGAAAATCTTCACATGTGAACATTAGTCTTCAGCTGTTTTGGGGATGTGTAGTCAACTAGCAGTAGCTGGGGCACAGGAGTCCTTCATGCTGTGTTCACCTGAAGAATAACTGTGGGCTTCTTCATCTTTGGATAGCTGTTGCTGAAGCCTGCCTGCCAACTCTGAAAATATTTTGTTTTATATTATCCCAGGAGTTGATAGTCAATCATATACTTCAAACATTTTTATTTTTATATAAGAACCATTAAAATGGTTCTTTTGGCATAATAACTTAGATTGACCATTCTGGTTTTCTAAGCATGTATTTCATGAAAGGAGCATTCTTCTACAGTAAAGGCAGTAGAACTGGCTGTTAAATAAGCAGTCATTTCCACTGTAAAGTATTTGGTTGTCCCCTGAATAAATGACTTAAATCAACATATTCACTGAGTAAGACAACAAAGTCCCTTACAAACTCTGTAGTAATATTACTCAAGTCCCTAGAAGTAACAAAACCCACCAAATTAGAGAAAATATCCCCCATGGGCTAAAATTTCAGAAGTACTCAGATACATGCCCATCAGCGTAAGTATCAAGCTTCCACTATGATACCTAAAATCCATGCCTCTTACTTCTACCCGAAGTTTCACGTTTCTGCTGCTGGACATATGGAGAACTAGTGCTCCTTTCAAGTCAATAAAGCTGCTCAGAGCCCTGCTCCAACCTGAGGCTGAATCAGTAGCATTCAATACCCTTAAGGATAGAATCTGTCTGGACATCTGTTTACCTTATCCCAGAAAAGTTATATTGTTTAAAACTGTCTAAATATTTTGCAGGGAACCTTCGACTGTAATTGTAAAACACAAGGGCAGAGGAAGGCTTCTTTCTAAGCTGACCTAGACATGTGAGACTGTTCTTTCCCCTGCCATTGAACCCTGACTTGCCTAAGGCAGTTCGCTCTTGAGTTGCATTCTGAAAAAGCATTGCTAAAGCATACACCTCATGGCAGCAAGACACCTAGGAACTGAGCATTACAAAACCAAAATGCTTTTAAGAACTTGGACCTATGAGATTATTTCTTTAGATTTCTTGTCTTCTTTAGATATGCATTTCAGTGTCTCCCAATGGATTTCTGAGCTCCAGCTGGAGCACACAGAATTTCCATACTCAGTGACTTTTTGGACATACCTTTGATCCAATATGCACCACAAGGTTTTTCATAAATACTTTCTATGCTCTCCATTGGTCATAAATTGCACTCTGACTGATAAATGGAATAGCTACTTATTCAAAACATTTTAAAAGTGTCTACTTGTTTTGCAATTTGAGCAGGCCTGTAGATCTATCTTTTGTTTCAGAGCTACTTTCCTCCTCAAATATAAAACTTGATAAGTATTTTATGATGCTAAAGTATATTGTAGGTTAATATGCCACTTCAATAAAGAGAAGTCCTTTTTTCACATCACTGACTATTTCTTTGAAAGTCTTCTGGCATTTTACAGGCAATAAAGAGAGCAATGAAGCTTCTTTTCTGACAGATCTGCAGTTTTAGAGGCTTTGTTTGTTTAAAACAAAGGTTTGTCCTTTGAAAAAGAAATTATAATCATACTCCTCTTCTACTCTGTTCTGGCTGTTGAATCTAATATATACAGAGAAGAATTTAGACCCTTGGCAGAATCTTGCAAGCTACTAAAATTTTTCTTTATCATTAAACCTTGCTTTTTAATAGATCTCTCCTTGATGTAACTCAGGAACTGCTGGCCAATTCCTAAATCCATCATAAGAAGCATCACTGTAGAAAACAGGACAAGTTTTAGAAAATGCTATACACTATTACGGGGCAAGTTTCCAAATGAGATCTGAACCAGAAAACCAGAACCAGGAAAAAAAAATGCTGCTTTCCAAGTAGATGTTAAAATAGTCTTAACTTTTCTTTCAGATGTCCTCCAAGACTCCTGGATATTTAAAACTCCTTTAGAAACAAAGGTTTGTTCAACAGGGAACTGATTACATTAAAGCATATAAAGCTCTTGATTTGCTAACAATCTGATGATCATACCTCATCTGATTACCCATGGTTGTTTCTACGTTCTGACACCCATCTTCAGTGTATAATATGGTCAGAGAATTCCCTCCTTTAAAAATTATTTGGAAAACTGACCACCACAAATTGGAAAATACTTTGCCTCAAAACTGAAAAAAAAAAAGATTTACTTAAAAAGACAGAGTATATCAAAAGAGGGAGTGGAAGAGTGACAAATTTGACCAGGCACAGTTCAGTTTTGATGCTGTGTTAAACAGAGCTCTCAGCTATTAAATTCTGGCAACCAAAGTATCTACATTTAAGTCAATTGTGATCTTTAGTATTAGCAATTATAAAATTGCTAATTGTATAAGGTTGACAAGGTTGAAGTTCAGAAGTAGATCATCACTATTTACATAGAGCCAGCAGAAAATGGCACCAATAAATTTTATACTTCAGTTGACCTAGCATGATGGCTTTCTCTGTGTCAGAATGAAATGAGCTATGTGCACTGCTTGGGTTTTAAGGTATCTGAACGTAAGCTTTTTTCTCCTGCTGTTGTTTTGTCCTAAGAAAGGAGTTTTATTGTGTGTGCGAGTACGAATTTAGTCAGCCAGAAAGAACAAGCCAGTGACTTTGAAACAGCAGCAGCCTCTCTTGAAAAGCCAGGACCTGGGAACATATAGGTTTCTAAAGACACAGAGTCATCCGTAAGCACTGCAGAGAATTCTTTAATGGTTGTTCACTGCAGTTATATACTTGATATGATTACTCAAAAGAATGGGTTGGTGAATGGAAGAATAGACTCACTCACTAGAATGATAACATCAAAAAATCATAAGAAGTTCCAAGGCAGCTAGAGAGTTATTTGGCATGCTTTCTAGTACCATTCACTCATGTTGGTTATTAAAGAAATTAAAACAGAGAGCAAAATTCATAAAATAGATTGTGAGTTAAAAAAATCACAGAGTGATTGTGGAATCAATGTAAACAATTTCAACACAAGAATGCCCCAAACCTTTCAAACTCAGGCTCTTTTGTGCCCAGAGCACTCAGTGAGATTTTCCTCTCCCAATAACTTGGAATGTTATCAGAGCTGCACTAATTATGTGCATGCTTTCACTTGCATGTGATTATACTCTTACAAGCAAAATAGCAAAAACAGCACTTTGCTGTGTTAAGATAATAATGTGTTGCACTCCAGTTCAGTTTTTCTTCTTCCATTTTTTTTTTAATGGGGAAAACTATAGGAATCTTTGTTAATGTGAATAGGCAGCTGAGAGACTTAAAATGAGCGTGTACCCTACAGATATGTGTTAAAGATCAAGCTCATGCATTTTTTACCCTGGAGGAGATGTTAAGTTTGTGGGTCACTGATTCAGGGAGACTGAGCTAGAAGCTGGTGACCTCAACACTGACTCTTGCAATAGCTGGAGAGATAGGTTAAAGGCAAGCTGGTTAACCTTTATAATACTAACTACTATATACAAGTTGCTTTAAAAAAACTCTGTTTCCTGTTGTTCGGGAAACTCAGTGTTTCCTGAAGCACTGAGTGCTTCTCCCATCCTAGGGCCTTCTCCCTCCCTGAAAAGCTGGTATTTTGGTCTCTAGCAATGGCTCAGACCTATTTCTTTTTTCCCTGCCTGAAGTCTGGTTGAAAGGGCTAACAAGAGGGAACAACTGCCACAGCAGCCAAGAATATTAATTGACTTCTTAAGTCTTCAGCAAGCAGTGGAACCTTCATGTCCCAGACACCTTCCCACACCTATCCAATCATCCTAGGGTTTTGTTCACAAATGTTTCCAGGGATTCTTCAGATTCCAGTGAGAATAAAGTTCTTATTGTCTCCTTTTAAGTTAAGTTGCCTTTCCACTTAGGAAATTGGCATTTCTGTCCCTTTCCATTAACTTCTTCAGGTTTCTGAAAAGTTGCTGGTGGAAATATAAACATAAGTTCTCATCCCATTCCCTTATGGTCTCATGTGATATGTAAGAAATATGGTTGGTCTTGTGAGATATTCCTTCCTTAAAAATTCTACTTTTGGGACAGGCAGCCAAGAAAGAAAATTCAAAGCTATCTATAGTGCTGTACGTTCCTGGAGCTTCTAAATCAAAATATGTAATGATCTGGACAGTGCTTTTTAAATAAACTAAAAATTGGCTACTTACTCATTATGATCTTTGTTTTTTCAAAGGGGAAAAATGTCAGGAAAATGAAGCAAAATCTTGTTATCATTTTCTGATCTTGTTATCGTACCTTTTGGGGTGGTAATTTACCACTTCTGTAGTAAAAAATAGTGGAGGCAGCATTTCAGATCTTATTCTCAAAGGTATTGAAAATCTCTTTGAAGAATCAATACGACTGAGAATCAGAAGCTCTTAAGAACAGTGATCAGCAACTTGTTGGCAGGGTTTATACTGGGAAAGATGAAACTTGGCTATTTATGAAGAATTGAAGGAGTAGTTCTGGACAACTGTAAGATGAAAGGGAAAAAATGAAATATTTGAACAGTTTGTTAGGGTGGTTCCAAAACACAAAGTTCATTCATGTAGGAGTTAAATGATGCTGGTAAACAGAAATATTCCTAGAAAATCTAATTAGGCAATCTAGTCTCATTTACCCAACTTGCCTAAATCAAAACATGCCTTCTGACCAAGTTTTCTCACTGTATCACTGACTTCTTTTAATATTAGGCTGTAAATAATTTTATATGAAGTAAAACAATTTCAACATAAGATATGGCAAATGACGCAATATCTCTAATAGCCCTGCTGGTATTTGCTGTAGGGAAGGAGGAGGCTTCAGAGATTGTGTCAGAAATGTAAGATTTGTACCAGATTTCCCATATCCCATTCTAATAGTGTAACCACTTGGTTGAAGGTGGAAAAGGAGATCAGCTGGTATTTTGAAATATTGTGGAAGTATACAGCATGAAAACTTAACCATGGGGTTCTAATCTTTTTCCTTTGCTATGAATGCCTGAATAAGAAATGTGTAGCAAAACACTGATTTTAAAATGAGATGATAATTAAGAAACAGTTTGGAGTGAACTTTAATTGACCTTTTTTTTCCTTTCATTCTCTTCGGGATGTTTTGAAAATTTTTTACCACAAGAGTAATTTGTATCACCAATAGTCTCCATTCTGGTTTTCCAGAGGGAAAGTTTGCAGAATTTTCCTTTAGAAAATTAACATATTTTAAAACTGATATTTTTATATTGCTTTTATATAAGCACTGATACACCGTGAATTTGTTCCACTGTAGACAAACTCAGAGCATTGGGCTTTGCATTTGGACTAGAAAATGATGAACCTTATGGTCTTTCTCAGTTCTTTCAAGCAGTGAATTCTGTTATCTCATTCTAAGCTCCAAAAATGTGATGTCTCACTGCCTTTATCATGGTGACAGGTAGTTACATTCTGAAGGTCGTAGTAATCCAGGCCCTGCTCAATCAGTGGCTGGAAAATAATAAGTGAAGCATTAAATGTGACTCAGTGTGCTGTAAGGAGCTAGTGCAGATAGCAGAACAGTGGGTATCGGTATTTACTATATTCAGGCATCAGTAAGCTTCATCATGATAATTAATTCATGAGGTAAGGAAGGTATATATGATTAAGGTCATTTCATCACCAAACAGTGAGAAGTCTTTTAGCCCTGATGTTCTTGCATAGGTTGCTATTTTTACGTCCAGGTTCAGAAAGGAGTCTAGAAACTATAGGCTGTTCTGATGATTTGTGTAACATGCCTTCAAATGAAGAGGAGAATATGATGGAAAACTCCCAGGGGTTTTCTTCTGCCTG
The DNA here is from genome assembly GCF_028389875.1 of Rhea pennata. Taxonomy (NCBI): domain Eukaryota; kingdom Metazoa; phylum Chordata; class Aves; order Rheiformes; family Rheidae; genus Rhea; species Rhea pennata. The sequence continues at coordinate 140,273,871 of NC_084663.1, read as the reverse complement.
CAGGCATAACCTCTGTCTTACATAGATTCAGTTTCAATTAACTCCTCATCAGCTATGTGCTGATCTCAGTCAGACACCAGACCAGTCAGCAACACTGATAACTTGTGACAAATAAGCAAGACTTGTATACAATCTGCAAAATGTTCCTGAGTCCATCATATCTTAGCCTTTCTTGGATGTTTATTAGCTAACTGTAGCATCCTGATTCATCATTACTCTGCATTTTTCCAGAGTTTTTTATACTCCCACACAGTGGCTGTAAAAAGCTACCTTTTCTGATATCTTTTTTTTTTTTTTTTTTTTTTTTTTTTGTAGTGGCAATGAATGGATCTCTAGACATTTTGTTTATATGTGTTTATAGCCTATGTTGGCTTTTTTCTTACCTCTCTTTATATTTGCCAAGTAACATCTAAATCAATTTATCCTCAAGATACGTAAATCAGTTATTACCTGTATAGTCAGCAACTACATCTATAGTTATTATTGTAAAAAGGCTTGACTCATATGAGTAATTTAAACATTACTCCTCCCCAAAAATGTTTATCCAGAACAAGCTACATCTTAGAATGTATTTGAAAACTGCATGCAAGCTGACCTGACAAAAGGAACTTCTTTAAATGTTACTTTTGATCATGAACTGCTATTAAAATAGACTTTATTTACTACCACTTGTAAGCCAGCTTCTGCTTTACTTTCATAGGGTTGTTTGGTATGTCAGAATTTGTGATAAAAAAATACTGCCTCCTTACAAGCTGTCTGACAAAAAAAATTCAGTATCTTATTCAAAAGGAACATGATAAATCTAAACAAAGTAAGGCCAACATGCTAATCAGGTGGCACCAGATTGTTCCAGCTACTTAATGAAGTAGGAATCTAGAGAGAGATTCGTAGTAGAGGAAAGAATCTGAAATCGTTTCAGAAGTCCTTGAATATTCCTAGCATATTGTCCATTCATAAGTAAGTGTTGCATAATTTCTCATAATCTAGGAGAAATCATTACAGAATCCCTAAGTAAATGTAGGCTTATTTTTCTTTTACTGCGTAACACCTGGGAAAATCATAAGGAAACTAAGTGGTGACCAGTTTCTGCTTATGTACAGAATATGATGCAGGGAAGCTGCTGAGATAGTTGCAGAGACTTATCATACAAGAACAACAGTTCTGAGGAAAATCAGAATGGGCAATAAGAATGACATCTCTCCACCCATATTTTGATTAGTAGTTTAAGATAACTCTTTCCTTCAATTAGTACATCTTTCTTGCTATACACATTACAGAAGTTAGTATCAACCTAGCAATGTAATATTGCTAGCAATCTCTGTATAAGAAAATCATTAAGTGTAGCATTCTGCAAGGGGTATTTTGCACCAGTAGGTTTTACAGACAAATGTAAAAGAGTGAGGGCTGAGTTCTTTAGCTTGTGGCTAGCATAGCACTGAGGATATAGCCTGATGAAATGTGGTTTAGGAAGTACATAAAGCAAGCCCTGAATGTTTTGGCTTCTTTTGGGAAATCCATACAGATGAGGCAACACCCCTGATGCCTGGAGAAAGCTCCAAGCCTAAAAAGGAGGATTCCCCATTGACAGTCCCAGGCAAGGATTAAATGGTCAATTTCTAAGCACTGCGCCTCAATTTAATTCACTTTTGTGACAAGTCAAGGGGAAGAAGAAATAAAAGCTACAGATCGTACCTTTTCATCGTCGTTGTTGTTGTTTCCATTATAGTACTCTCCTAAGCAAAGGGCAAAATATTTAGGTGAAATTAACTAAAAACAAACACAGTATCTACTAAAATGGTAGATATCATTAGCCAACGGGCACAGAAGAATCTAGCAACTGCACGACTATGGCTATACTTTCTTTGCTAGGTGTGGTAATGTTTAGTATTTCTATTAATAAGCAGAATAGTGGAATAAAATGATAAGAAATCTTAAAAATAACATCAACCGGGAAGAGAAATCAGGCCATTTGGAAGACAGAGTAAAAATTCAAAATGATCCTTGCAATTTGCCATGATTATCATTTGCAGTTGGATAAATGGCAGATGCAAAGTCTTGATATTAATGATGATACGAAAAAGGACAAAATTTGCTGGGTAGCCAAGCAAATGAAAAGAGAATAAGGTTGCATTAAGAAGTAGCTCATGAGCACAAGAGGCAATAGAAAGGCCTCTGCTGAGTACTATACACAGATTTCACAATAGCACTTAAGAAAATTTCAGACTAGTTAGAAAAAATCAAAATGAGACCATCAGAATAGCTAAAAATTTCAGAAAACTTGAATGTGAAGACAGAATAAAGGAATTTGCCTCTGATTAGTTTAGAAAAGATGGAGATTGAATATAATAATCTTCGAATGTATAAAAAGTTGCTATTAATGAGTGTGATCATTGTTCTTTATGTCCCCAGAGTGAGGCACATTAAGTATTCAGCTTAACTTACTGCAAGGAAAATTTAGGATAGATCAGAAAATATACTTCTAACTGTAAGGATAGTTAAATTTGGAACAGATTTTTTAGAACCACCATAATTCCAAACTTTAAAATAAGTCATACAACTTCTGTTAAGGTCTGGATGTAATTGAATTGTCTCAAAACACAGAAATAAATGTGTGTGTGTGTTTTTTTTTTTCCAACTTTCTATTTCTATGCCTCTCTTATTTAAGTAGGTTTGTACATAACAGATAAAATTTACTTTTCTGTTTAAGGTTGTTTTTCTCATGAATCTATAATGATTTTTATGTTCAAAACACATCTGGTTTTCAAGCAATCTGGGAGCTAATAAGCTTACAGAAAATTCTTCATATCTTGCTTAACTGTTCTTGACACAGAAGTAATCATAATTCATGAATACGTTAAACCAGGTTGCTGCTAGATTAGCTACTGTTAATCACTAATACATAGAAAAATTCTAAATAAAAATAGTAAAATAGGCTAGTCAGATGATAAAGAGAAATAAATTGCAGAAGACAGCAATTACCTGTTACAACAATTATCAATCAGAGCTACAGGTAAAGCTAAAAAGGATGAATGGATAAAGTAGGATTTTACATTCTTAGAAGAATTAAAGTAAGTCAATGTAAAGATAATGTAGGATTAAGTGCAAAAAAAGATAGAAAACTATTTTAAAAAACCTATAACAACTACAGAGTGAAAGATGTCAGCCTTTGAGAAACTACTTGAGAAGGAGTTATGATGTAGCCAGAAAATCACATAGCCAGGACATATGCAAGAAGGAACTAAATAAGTTTTAGAACTGCATGCAATTCTTACTTGAATGATGAGTCATGCCAAAACTAGCAGGGACACAGGAAGAAGATGCAGAGAGGGAAGAAAATATTCTTGAGTCTTGAGTTCAGCAGAAGACAAATGACTTAGAAAGAAGCCCTGAGATAAATCATAAGAGCAGCACTGCACAGAAAAATAACATATGATATCCATCTGCAAATATTGAAAATTGTTTATTAATATGTTTCTTACATTGAGCTAAGCAGTAGGTGAGCAATAAAAGCCATTTGCTTCAGCTTGATCACATAGTAAGATAGCTTAGATCATCTTTTTAGTTCATATGAAGTCATTCACATTGTCCCAGAAAATTTTGCTGATACTTGTTTTTTAATTTTCTGCCTATCAAAAAAGAGCATAATTTGATTAGTTACTTTGCTAATACTTATCAAATACTTTCTATAACAATCTGAATGTTGCTTTACAGATTCCAAAATTTTAAATGCAAGGATAATGAAAAAGTTTGCATTCTACTATTCTGATTTCTGTACCATTGAATTTATTCCAGAAGTATAGTGCAACTAGTAGTTTATTTATTGCATAAAATTAGATTGCTGAATAAAAAGATAGGTGGAATGACCATCAAAAGCTAAGAGATGAAAAGATACTATCATAAACTCAAGAGAAAAAAAAAATTAGAAAATCTGAGTAGTAGATGTCTGTCCCAAGAATTATGCAGTAGTGAGGTTAGAATCATCTAGTATTTTGACCTCGGTTATTTCAGATAGTAATGTTTATTCAGATTACAAGAAAGGAGGACTCATCAACATAACCAAAAAAAGAGGCAATATTCAGATGACATCACTAAGTATGAGACATGGAATTTATCATTATAATAATTGCAAGTTAAAAACATCACAAGTAAACACACATTCTCTCAAATCTGAGAGGATCAACAGAAAATCACAAATCTAGAGAAGAATGTTAATGTGTTCCAGTGGTATATGAACTACAATATTTTCTACAATCTATTCGAACCACGGAAAATCATATGAAGTATTCACTTATACAATGGATAAAATTGAAGACAGTGGCACTTCTCCCCTCTCCTCTTACAAAAGACTATTAGGAGACATTGCTGAAAACAACCATATTTGGAGAACTGAAATGCTGGAAATAGGCAAGCCCAAGTATTTCGAGTTCAACAGAACTCTGAATTCCAGAGAGTGTAGACAGACAGGTGTTATTATAGCTATGATAATTTATAAGACCACTTTAAACATTTAACCTTATCACATTGGCAAGTAGAATTATAAGGAAATAGATTGTCCATGCCATAATCCACCTATGAATAAATAATTTCTTTTAAAATCACAGTTTTGACTCATTGGATAAAAATGTTTTAAATCTATTTTGAATTTGCTTCCCATGTGCATACTGCTCACTATTCATATTTTGGAATAAAAACACCCTAAAACAATTAAAACTGAAATGATATGCTTCTGTCTCTGATTTACTTAACTATATTTTGTTGAAATATAATTTGTGTGACATTTTCTCCTCTGATGAGGAACTTGTTTAAGTTCACAGACACAACTTTTCTTTTATTGTATCAAAAATATTATATTTACTATATTTAATAAACTATAGAGAGAGTTTAAATTTTCAGGTGGGCAGAAAGAACTAATTAGTACAAACTCAATAAAGAAACAAGATCCTCTGAGACAATTGCTGCAAACTGCAGACAAGAAGGAAATTAAGAAAAAAAACCTGTCAGTTAATTTTGGTTATCCAAACTGAGAAAACTGCAGTATGTTGCTAATAAGAAAAGTGCTTGGCACTTTCTGGAACATCCTTTAAAATGTCTTCAGTTTACTATCAAAAAATACTAATCACTTTTGAGTTTTCAAATAAAAACTTACATTTCTCCCTATCACATTTAAACGTGTTTTGTAAGAGGTCTTTACAGGAGATCATATACAGCAACACAGTTACAAGTTCATTAGTTTAGCTTGATTTCAGAAGAGCCTCATCAAATTACACCAGCTCAGATCCGAACAATAATTTAAATATACTTAAAATGAATAACCCAAAATCTTGCATTTTTTACATTCTACTTTCAAATCTATCTTTTTAAAAAAAAAAAAAAAAAAAAAAAATCTGCCTAGTACTAAGACTAGATCAGCACTGTTACTCCCCTGACAAGCTATACCAGTATAAACTGGAAATGTTTAATAGCAAATCAAAACCATTGTTGCTTTTTCATACAGGTATTCTGTCAATATGTATTGCAGTCTTTCCGTGTCCTCAATCTTGTCATTTCATTGCTTAATATCACTGAAATTCAATATGTAAATGAAAGGTTTTAGCCAGAGGAGAGAAGATGAAATCAGCCAAAGATGGGCTTAGAGCTTCAGGGAAAGAACCAGATAAAAAATGCACTTCATGCATCTATAGGGCCTTGCATGTTCAAAGTGCTGTATGAACATTCATTAGCGAAAAATGTCTCCTTTCATCCTTCCATGCTAATTACTGATAGAAGTAGCAAAATGTTAGCAGTGTTAATGTGCACATGCCCTGCACAATGTAGTACTCTACCATGTATTAATTAGCATGAGAGAAAGAAAGGAAACTTTTAGTGGATATATTCCAGGAAAGCAGTAGCAGCAGGAGAGGAAAAACTGTTCCAAAGTCTTTGAAGGTAACAAGATATAAAAGGCAAAGAAAATAAATAAATCTGAAGAAAATAACTAACTATGATGGGTTCTTTTTATTGTCACAGTAAAAAAGGAAGTATTTTGTTTAATAATGAATCTCCATCCATTCTCAGTCAACTTGCTGCTTGTAGTCAGAGAAAAGAGTAACTATCTGCTGACTGAACTTCAATTAAATATTATTAGTAAGTCATTTTCCAGTATATCCCTGTTTGTTCCCCATAGTGAGCTTGTAAATCGTACAAGTTGAGCTCTGTGCAGGGTGAGGACTGTGATCTCTGAAACATTTTGGGGGATTTTTCTCTTCTCCTCAGCAGTCCCTAACTGGAATGCTAATGTGGTATTCCACTGGTTGGTTTATGTTAGAATAAAATCTGTGATAACTTTTCGTTTTCATTTAAATCATTTTTTTTCACACTAATTTTCTTTTTTTCAGTGAGAAATGCAAAACTTTTTAATACTTTTAAGAATAACATCAGTTCATTCTCATGGGGAAAATCTTATTTTCTCTATTATTTTCTTATTTCCATTGGTCACTTGAGAGTAAGAAAAATGGAACTATCTTCTGGGAGGGGAAGGGAATAAGTATGATTTTTGTCTTATAGATACCACTTTAAAAATTATATAATTGTTTCAAATTCTACTAGAAAATTTGTATTTCAATGCTTCTGTAAAAAATAAAACTATGACTGTTCAAAGAAAATAATGTAATTACTGCCAAATATTTTGCTTAAAAACAAACATTTTCATTAAAAAAATCCATTTCTGTTCATCAGCCTTATGTCCTTCAAAGACACATACAAAAGACACAGCTAAATTTTTCAATAAATTCGTACTCAGGCCAGTAGGGGGTGGCTTTTCCCCCATCACCTGCTTTGAGGTTTGAAATCCGCATGGTATGGTATACTATTATCACAAGTGGCTTCTGATTTTTTTACTCACATGAAGAAATAAAGAATATCCTAGCAAAAGTCAGACTTGATTAAGATAAGAATGCAGCCATATGAAAAAATTTTATTCCCACGTGTGATTTAAAAACATAGATGAGAACTTAATAAAATGATCTGATAATTTGATGTTTGGTCGACTACAGGCGCAAGGGTATGCCTAACATTACAAACTGACTGTTTACATTCAGTGAACTGATATACCATAGACATTAGTAATACACATTTCTTCTTACTGATTTGTCAGAATGCTTCCTCCCTGACAAATAAACCAAATAAACTCTTTTTTCCCCTTTTTTCTTTTTCTTCTTCTTCTTCTTCTTCTTCTTCTTCTTTTTTTTTTTTTTTTTTTTTTTTTTTTTTTTTTCCCCAGAAGAACAATTCCACTTCAGCCTTCCTCATGTCTTTGCTAGAAAAAGGGTTATTTGCTGCAAAATGGTCTGGTGTATTTTTTCCGTAACTACTTCATGCTCATTCTCTTATGGGCTATCCCAACATCGCAGATATATGATATATATTTGCTACCTCAAGAGGTGACAAGCACATTTAGTTCTCTCTAAAGCACCACGCATCTATGATATTATATAGACAACTGATAAAAAAGAAAGTAGCACTAATAAACAGTGCTGACTCCTAATCAATATTTCAATGGGTTTCAAGTGGCTGCATTTATGATGAAGGACTCTGTTCTGTAATGAATCTCCAGGGCATGGAGATAGCTATGGTCGTTTCACTGTTTGTTTTCCTTGCCAATTATCTGTCTTTCCTGAGGGAACTAAAAATTCATTACCATTATGTAAAAATATCAGATTAAATAGCAAATAATATCATGAATTTATAATTTAAGCTCTCCATCACATAAGTCCATACATATTTTGCCTTCACTAATTGGAAAAACTTCCATTAAGCGTAATTCTAGTATTGCAGGTGGCAAATACTGAATTATATTTGAATGCAGAACAAAATATCTCAATCAAAAAAACTCAGTTATGTGTCTTTGCAAGTCATTTTTTTCCATATAAGTACTTGAAATTATGATTCAGAATCTTTCTGCATTTTACTCTGAGAGATTAAAAAATAATTATAACCTTCTAAAATCTCCAGTTTGTAATCTCATATTTTCTGCTTGCTAAATGCACTGGCATACTGCACTGAGCTCTCCTACTGTAACAGAGTCGTGTTTTGCATACTAGTGAAATTATTTATTTACAACATTTCAGTCATTTTGTCAACAGTGAACGTAATTAAGAGTTGGGAAGTCAGCAAAAGAAACAAATAAATAGAAATATTTACAGATAAAATCTTCTGGCTTTATATTATATATCACATACTCACTTGCATCTTATCTATGCTGCTAGTATGACCAAGCCCCAAATCATTTTCTTGCCTGGAAGAGGACATTAAAATGTGTCAGTCATAAATTTGGGAAACACTAAGGATTTCTTTCTTGTTCATGATATATTCAAATAAGAAGACTACACAGTGCAATTCATCTAAAACAACAAATCTGTTCTTTTTTGAAACAAAACCTGTAGTAGATTTTTTTGTTTTCTTTTTTACTACAAGAACATTATTGCAAAATAATACTGATGGAATAGTAAAATAGGCAGATATCTTTTCTTCTTTGGCATTTTCGGAGAGGTTTATTTAAAAATACATATATACTGTGAGAATACGGATGCTATTTTAAAAAGAAAATTCAAAAGGCACATTTAGGACCTTATGCTACTATCAGTCTTACTGCCCTAAGTATTAAACATAAGATACTTTTAGCTTTTGAAGGTGATTTTAGTTTTATCATTTCCACACTGAACTTCTTGGACTATAGCACTTACTTATTATATACCGAGGAGTCTCCAAAATACCATGGTTTTAACAAAATATATGAAGCATGGATAAACTAATACACCAGATGCCACCTAAAACAGACATCATCCCTAGGAAATTGTGTGACAAGATATGTATTGTAAACTCATATTATAAAAATCTACAAAAATTACAACACAAAGCCATTGAGGTCTTATGTGCATCATTGGGATCCAAGCATTTGGAACAAAGACAGTGAAAAAAGCCACAGACTCAAACATCATTGTTGTGTTTTTTATTGCTGGAGACCTTAGCTAGCTGTAACTTTGCTAGCTATAGTTCTGTGCTGTGCCTGGTGCCAGAGTTTCTTCGCTCTGTTTATCAAGCTGGCTACACATGCAGTGTTAACTGTAGCATTGCCATTCTGTTTTCAGTCAGAGTTTGGTTGTTCCCTTCCAAAAAGCAAAAGTGTGAAAGTGGCAGCACACTGATTATCTCTCAAAAACTCTCCATCTAAACTTCCACAAGAAATGTAACAGAGGAAGGGGACTTTTCAGCTAATAGCCAGGCCTGTGAATGCACCATCAAACCTGACAACCTGACATCAAACCTGGTTCAGTTTAGCTCTCATCATCACCTTTTAATCTGGGTCAAATGTGATGAGGTGACTAGGAAGCAGTGGCAATGGGAAGCAGCCATGCAGTGGAGAGGTGGGACCTCAAAACAGCAGTGAGGCTGGTGTGTTAGAAACAAAACCCTCCGTATCTTTATATAATGCAGCTGTGTAGAGGACTAATGCATTGCTCAGAATCCACTCATTTCACTACAGGCAGGAGCAGTAGCTTATTTAATTTGCAGAAAACATGAAAAAAATATGTTAGAAGGTTATCAGGCCCATTTCCTGGCCTGGAGGTAAGAGAAAGGATTCAGCAGGTCTTATCAAAAGCTGATGCTGGCAATACTGAGGTGTAGTCAGCCCAACATGTCAATATCTGTTTTGATAGGAAGAACTGAGACATCAAGGCCCAATCAACCCCAAAAAAAAAAAAAAAAAAAAAAAAAAAGTTCCTGATTTTCCTATGAGCTGCTCGTTCTCCAGAGTGTTTACTGCTTGACCCTATTTTTATGGCATGACCTGGATTTTGCATTCATATCCCAAATCCTTGGTGCATTCTGAATTGTGTCACAGCACTGTACAACCAGCTCAAGTTAGCTTGACTGCACGAATTACATGCCAAAAAGGCACAATACCACAACATGAATACCACAACATTCCCAAAATTGCTTGAGACAATTAGAGGCAAGTATAGAAATGTGCTTATTTCTTTTTCAGCAATTGCTCAAGGAGCTTGTGCATTACATTTAGTTGTGCAATGACTAAATTTTGCAACTATTACTAACCATTTCTATTCTGTTCTCAGCAGTTCTATACCATGCTTGAAAATTTCTTTTGAAGTCTGCCAAAGGCTCTCAGAATACTTCACAATGTTGACTTCTTCCCACTCTATAATCACATGAACCATCCCACTGTCAATTTGCAATTACATAACATTACTATGGCAACCACAGCAACTGCTTACATGGAAAATTAATATTAAGAGAGTAACATATTTTTAGCCATCTTTTAATATATTTTCACAGCTGGAAACCTCAGGGGAATGGCATTACTATGAGGTAGCGCAGCTCCTGGTGGAGTATCAAGGAGTGCTCCTTGAAGTGCTGTTTTAAGTGGCCACTTGGAGCCTGATTAACATTTTGACTTAATCTTGTTCTCCTAATATCAAAGCCCAGTCAGATTTGTGTTTCAATGCACTAGTTCCAAAACAATATATCTAAATGAAATATTCCTTGGCCATCTTCCAACAAGCTGCTAACTGCTAGGTAGCCTCAAAACATCGAAGTCAGCAAAAGGCCATTCTCAATGGAGAACACACACACACACTCTAATAAAGCATAACCTATGCTCTGTGAGTACGTCATCTCTACTCATCTTCATTCATCTATCTGCCTTCCTTTATCAGATCATTTGCAAATGTTCTAAATCACTGCAGAAGGACTAGACATAGCTGAAGAATCCCAGTAATGTTAACTGAAAAAACACACTATTTTTTTTTCAGTGATTTCAAGACTTTAGGCCTTACAAAATGTGCTGTCAGAGCAAAACATTAGATTGTCTTGGTGCAGATTGAGTTGTGTTATGCCATGTTACACCAACTGACATTTGGTACATTATCTTTTGTAAACCTTAGTTGCAAAGTTTTCGGTGAAATTTAGCCCTACTTTTAATTAGGCAAATATATGGTCCATATGACAAAAATGTTGTCTGCCTGCTTTTTTTCTTTCTTATCTATCGGGTTGGTAGGTCAAAAACTGAAGCATCCACTCTATCATTTCAGAAAAGTTCTGAATTTACTACAGTCCCTAGAGGATTTGGGGTCTTCTAAACTAATTAAGGATTTTATGAGACATAAATACTATATCATGTCTCTGACAAATGACTTTTTTTCACTATAAATAGTTCCTCTGGCCAGTCTAAGCACTGAAGAATTCTGTGGATGAAAAACAGATGTTCCCTGAAGGAGTTACACCAGAGAGAGAAACGAAATCTTCTCCATAGGTGGTCATACAAATGTAAAATGTACATTCATTTAAATATAATGCATCTGATTGTGATGGTTTATTTGTTTGGAGTATTATTTAGATTTTAATGAATATTACAGCATTTTATATTTCAATAACTTTCTGTTAATTGTGCAGAATTCTATGTTGTGCAGAACATGTAAGGAAACAGTTAAGAGCATAAGTAAATAAAAGAAAGTAGAGTTCCATTGGCATGAACAGAATTGCCATGGTTTATATAAACTGAGAATCTAGAATCTACCACAAAACTGAGACCTGGCTTACGGTTGTGGTGAGCACTTCTTTTTGTAAATTATGGAAGATAAAAATGAAGCATTTTTGGGAGCAATATTGTAAGAGACAGCTTATGCATAGATGACATTAATAGCATAAGACTTTAAGCTCTAGATTATTGCTTTTCTTTGTTTCTGTGCCACTGTGTTTTTTTTATATTTAACTGATATCTCAGATGAGTATCTGTTCTTTCCTCTCCATTATTTATGTAAGACATTTTCTCCTTTTTCTCTTTTCCACATTTTATTTGTTTGCCTTGATATTTTTAGGGTCTGTGCATTTATTCTGGGAACAGCTTTTGTTTGTCAGGATGAGTCATGCCCACCCTCTTTTCCTCATACATACAAACACACAAGCAGACACTGAAATATCCCTCATTTCTTCAGAGTAGGAAGCCATTCTCTTGATAGCAGGTAATTTGTTTCGTCTAATAGACCTCTTATCACAGGTATACAACAAGCAAGAACTACTTTTGTCTCCCTTACGGGTGGATTTTTTTTTAATCCCTTTGGAGATTGCATTGCTATATTCACATTTCTTCTATGACCTGTGGGCCAATGCAAAAGCAGTAAAGCAGTGGAATCTTTACTGTTTAGTAAAAATAAATAAGTACATCTTTTACTGTTTAGTAAATACAATATTACATAATTTTTCCTCATTACCCAGACTGACTGAGGTTAATATTTATTAACGTATGGTTCATGACCATACATTGCTTTATAGACAGTGTGTCATATGTGGGGAGTTTATCTAAGTATTTCAGTAATACCATAGAAGTTTTTAGTACTATTGAGCAATTTGTGGATGCAAGTAATATTCTTTTCAATTTTATCTCTTTGTATAAGAATTTGAACTGAAATGTATGCCTGAGTGCTAGCAGATACCATAACTGTAACCCCTCATGTACTTTACGACAATGATGCTTTTGCTTGACACATACACATGCATAGGATTCAAACAAGTAAGTGGACAGAAAAGTGGCAATGCCTAAAAACAATGTATTGCCTATGAATCTTATTTTACAAGTACATGCAACTGTCTCAGTATTTTCGCTTTTCTTATACATACACTTCAGGTTAAAACTGTAGCTATTGACTAGAAATGGAAAGTAAGTTTCTTAATTAAATCAGCTAGCCACAGTAAGCATAACTTACTATATTTTTCTATTTCAGTCCTGGTCACAATATGTAAGATAACCTTTTTGTTCCACTTTCAACTCCCATGCTTCACTCAATTTTTCTTCTTAAATTGGATTAGAATCTCCTGAGTGGAAGCAATTACCTTGATTCCTTAAATTCTCTGTCAAAGAAAGGAGGTCTCTGAAACAGAGTAAAAAGAACCATTTTCAGGTATCTGTCCTTTGTAGTGAAATCTGCCAATCATTTTCCACAGAGGACATGAAAGAAAAGAGGAGGAGAAGATGAAGAGGGAAACAAAAAACATGTTAGAGAAAGTACATACATTTTTATCTGTATTTTACTTTTTAACTTCCTAGTCACAAGACGAAAACTATAATTATTTTAAATTGGTGGAATTTGCAATCTTTTAGTCCGTGCAGTTTGTCTGCAGTGCTTTTTGAGAGAGAGACTCCAAAGGACATATCTTCAGCTAGTGCAAATTATTGCAGCCCCACTGTGGATCTATGGAGTTTGAAATCCACTGTATTTTTAAACCTTCAGAGTCACAGGTATATGCTGAAATCACAGGCATACACTGAAATGTAACCTCCAGCCTTCCTATAGTCTCCAGACTTGTCAATTGATTCTAACTGAACTTGAAAGACTAAGCTTGCATAAATTACATGTGGAAGGATCAAGAGAGAGAAATGTAGAAGGAAAAGCAAATGTATAATGCATATGCATCAGTTCAATGCACAAAAGTGATCTGATGAATACTTTATAAGTGTACTTTATAAGAGTATCCTGACTGCTTTAGTGCATATTGTTTAAATTCAAAGTTTGTATATCCTCTATGGCATATTCAGATTGCATCAACACTTCTGAATGATTTCTCTCATTCCAGCCCTCAAATGTTTTTCTTGTATACTTTTTGTGAAGTAAAACAGCCCAGATGCTAAAGTATACAAAAAGAAGTTTGTTTCTATGATCTTGCAAAGCGTGTTGGCTCATTTCCTTCAATTCTTCTTCTCATTGTTTAAAAGCCTAATATATACAAAAATTTTTTTTAGCTTAGTTACAATTTTACTTTTAATCACTTAATGAAAAGAGAAAGTTGCAGATCACATGCACAGCTGAGGTAGGTTAAGAGAGACCAGCTTAGTTACGAGAATTATATCCGTGGATCTACTACAATTAACAGCTCTGTTGCCTCCTTGAATCGATGTTCCTTGAAAAGTAAACAGAAGTATAGAGCTGAGTTATATATTCTGAGCCATTCTTACGAGTCTATGGAATTGGGCATATGTTTGCCCAATTTCTGATTTTAGCTCTAGGCATATGGTGAAGGGAAAAAGAATCATAAAAATGAAGAGACTATCATTAAAGATATGTAGTATATATGCAAAAACATGTATCGTGATATGTATCATTAATGAAACAAATCTACCAACAGAAGTTACCTTTTTTTTTTTTTTCTGTTAAAAAATATGTTTCTTTCCCAAATCTTTTTCAAATCTAATACACTCTTAAAAATTATTTTGGATTTATATTTTTCTTTCTTCTCTCAGCTTGGATATATTGAAAAACTAATTTCATTTAAGTTTCTAGTCAAATTATTTTAACAAGTTTTCATCCCTTAGCATTGTTAAGTTTTTGCAGAAAATTTTGTGAGGATATTTTTATCTTAAGAAAACCCCAAACCCCAGTTTATTTTTTTAAAGCTGTTAAAATAAATTTTACAGCATTTTTTTTCCTTTTCCCTAGCAATATCTAAGTTTGCAATGAAATTTGGTTTTACAGTCTCTTCTTTAAGGAGGCATTGAACAATGCAATGCTTAATGGGCAGAGTACTGCAAAGAATTATGTAAAATCAACCTCATATAATTACAATAAGGTATATTTGATTGTAAATCTGTATTGCATCTGTATCATCAGGAAGCACCTGGATAATTGTCCAGAACAAAATAATTAGAATGAGGCTGCTAACATTCATGAATCATTTGAAGAGTATAAAATTATGATAGCTGTACCAGCTGCTGTATTTTATAAACATAATATTGCTCTTCTATGGCCATTTCTTGCTTTTTCAAAAAGTATAGGAATATGTGATTGTTTAGGAAATGTGACATGAGGATCTCATACGATTATTTGTATTACAGAAACTCTGTCTAACTGCTGGAGATTTAACTAAAGATTTAATTAAATTAGAAGTATCAGGATCTACATCCTTCAGCAAAGGTGAACTTACTTAGTGGCAGTGTAACGATGGTGCTTTAAAACTACAAGCAAAATAATGCTTGTAGGGAAAAAGAGTAACAAACAAGAAACAAATGTAAAGAAATTTGCTACCAAATTAGCACACTCTATTTAGAAAGAGATTTGATGATACACTTTGGACATTTTTGTGTAGTAGGGAGAAAGAAATAAATCCAGAGCACCAAGTCTGGCAAAACTCATACCCAGTAAAGGTGTTGTGGTGTTGTGTGGATACTTGTGTGTGTGTAGGGTAGCTTTGATGAGTGGCAGCCTCAAGCTTCAGATCTCTCCTCTGTATTTCTCAGCTTAGGGACTTGCCAGTAATGAAGACCCTGTAATTATTTTGGATCTATGAAAATTCAAAGTAAGTATATGTTCAAGCATTTAAAAAGATTGTTCTTGTAGCTCTTAGAGCATGCACTACAGAAGATTATATTTCCATCTTATACTATTAAGGTGAGAAACAATGCTTTCTATTCTATGAACAGCAAAATCTCTCGGTAGACTCTTTGAGAGTTCTTAGCCTTTTGGAGGAGAATGACTGTTTCTGTAGAATAACCCTGCTACAGTATTAGCAGAACATACAGATTAGAATACACAACGAAGGTACATATTCAAGGATGCATAATGCATAATGGAATAAAAGAGAAATGTCACTGCAGCACAAAGGAGTTAGTAGAGGTGATTCTCATAAAATCTGTCAAATCTGGGGGTGGGGAAGAAGGCTTCTTTAATATCAAAAGGTCAATTCGGTCTAGCAGTCTACGGCTACTCTGCTAGGCAACCTCTTTTGTCCTCTATATTTCTTCCATTCTTTCAAGTCAATGTCTTTAGCACTCAAAACCAGGTAGAAAGTAATTTTTATTTTGTAATGTTAATGGAATGCATTTTCATTTTTTTCTAACAAAAAAAGTAAAAATAGATATATTATTAACATCTGGATATATGGATATAGCGTTTTTCATATCATAATACGAACTTGTTAAAATGATGATATATTAATTTGATTAATTTGAATATGACATGGTGAGCTTGAGAAAGTTTAGAAATGGCAGTCCATTCATCACACTTCTATAATAGTCACATACAAGCTAGACAAAATATTTTCCCCTACTTATAAACTGTAGTATGAGTACAGAATGGATTTTTTTAAACTATACATAATTTAATAAAGAAAAAGAGGGTGTCTTTTTAAAAATAAAAAAGAAAAATATCTCTTGAATCTTTGGGCTTTTTTCCCCCTTCTAAATCACACTTTATTATTATTATTCTATTAAAAGCAACTGCGAAAGGATTAACATTTTAATGGAGCTTTTACATCAGTGCTTCTGTAAGATCACTATGAGGATGACCCTTTGATTTACCTTACAATTTCCTTCTTCAAACTGAAAAAAGTATAGTTTGGTTTTATTGAAGAAATCAAAGTTGATGGCTATATTGCTACCACTACTCTCAGCATTCTTGTGAGCAGAGGCATTTCTGAAATTCCTATTAGGTCAAAAAAAGAAGGAAAAAACCATTAGCAAATCTTTCTGGAGGCGTCTCCTGAGATACTGCATTCTACATGTTATACTTTTCTACCTTAAGAGTTTTAAAGCTGAATCTCATTTGTAAAATGGAGATCTTTTATTTTAAATAGAAAAGTTCACAATACAGTCAAATGTCTGCAACATTCATAAAGAACCATGGCTGTGTAGCTAGCTATACACATTCTTTTTTTTTTAATTTCTGAATTGCTCTTGAGATTAATTGGAATATCTGATACTAAATACGCATGAAAGAATATGTCTATCTGTTTTTTGTTCACGTAGCAGATTGCCATGAGTAAAAAGGATGTTTCAACTCAATGTTTCAATGGGTTGAAAGACTAGGTACAATTTTCATCAAGGAATAAGTAGCTCTTAAAATCCATTTTCACAGTTTATAAGGCAGAGTAAAATTTTTGTGATCTTCAGATCTGACCTTCTGCTTCACAGAGAATGAAAAATTTCCTTGAACTAGTTCTTGCATGAATTACAACATATATTTTAGGGAAAATAAATCTATTTATTTCTAATTTCAACATTTCAGAAAATAGTAGATCCAATACATCCAATATACTATTCCAAACATGCCTCATTTATAATCTTTATTTGTCTAGCTTCTAGATTTTTTTCTTAAAAAAAACCTGCCTAACTGAAGAGCCTCTCAAAGGTTCCTTTCTCATTTTTGCATTTTCTGACTATGGTAAGGTATTGATTTTAACCATCTGCTTACTAAAGTGAGAAAGTTCTTTTAAACTTTTACTGAAAGACATATTTTCCAGTACCTTTATGAGCTCCTTCATTTGTCAGCTATGCTCCTTGGACTGCAGGCATCAGTTGCAGTTGCACCAGTACCAAATCCAGACACTATTCTGTACTCTCTGCTCTTGCTTGGTATTTCTCTGTGCGTACAAGGCTGGTATAATCTTCCTTTTCACAGTGGCTCTGCCTCTTGCACAAGGCAGAAGTGCATAGGGGTACACCTGGCAGTACGGGTGCCTTTCTGGAGGGCAGGAGAGGGCTTGGCAACCCTGAGCGCTGCATTATCTGTGCCAAGGATGCCTTTCTATGGAAGTGAGGGCATATGCCCAACATTGCACTGGCAACTCGCTGCTGACCCAGCCAACGTGTTCCCAGGCCTTTTCAGAGCCCTGGCTTACCAGACGAGCAGTCTCCATCCTGTGGGAATGAACTGCATCCATAAATACTTTGTAGAGAGACCTAAATAGTAACTTGTGGAGATTTTTCTCAACTATCTATTATTATTCTGCTTTCCTTCCTTCTGCAATTTATATATTATTTGAAGATTATATCAGTAATTATTTTTCCTAAGTCATTCATAAACACGTTAAATAGCTTACAGCCAAAAAATGATCCCCGTGAATCAACCTCCATAGCCACATAACAATGAGTCCTTCTTATAATTACACTGAGCGATGATTTAGGTAACTTTTAATTGACTTTATGTATGCCATATTCCAGGTTATTTATCAAGATGATGTGCAGTACCAGGACAGTACAGAAATCCAAGAATATTACAACAACAATACCATTATAAGTCAAATCTGTCACATTAAGAAAACACCCCAGTTACGTTGACAAGACCTCTTTTCCAAAAAAAGTGTTGATTTGCATTACTCTTTAATCCTTATTAAATGAGTCCCATATTAAATGTTTCGCTATTTTTCCTTAGACTGATTTCCAAGATGATAGGCTTATAATTAAATGGATTATTCTATTTATTCTTTTTTAAATATTGGCACAACATTCATTTTTCTTCCAGGTGTTTCTTAAATGTCTTTCATGTTGTAAGACTTTTGAAAATCAATCCTGACAGTTTATAGAACTCCTCTGACACTTCCCATGTAACTCTTTGATGCAAACTACACTGACTTACTGATAGTATATACAAGTGAGTGGGAAAAGGAGCTGATTCTTCACATCCTGCAGAATAACTTTTGTAATGGAAATTTTGTTATCATCAACTATGATGGGACTATATGTTGTTCGTTTTTTGTTTTGTTGTTTTTTCCCCAGAAGAGAATAGAAATATCGGAGGACCATTTTTACTTTGTCCAATGATAATTATTGTGAATTCATTATTATTAATTTTGTTCAATGTTTGAGGCTCTCCCATAAGAGAATTGGCCACATTTTTTTTTGTTGTTGTTTGGCTAACCTGAAAAATATCCACAGTGTGCAAAGACAGCTCAACTGTTTTGATTACAGTTACTCTGTCTTTATGTAGGCAAAGTAATACTTTTTATTATTCTGAGATGCTAACTTCTTACTGTGTTGATCACAGCAAGTACAGATAATGATACAGGGTGATTAAACTCTATATTTGAATGGATGCCTTTGCAAAATGAATGGGCAGCTAGGGATTTATGCATATTCCAGATTTAAGAATCTTTTCTTTGCTAGCTGCTAATCTTCATCAGCAGCTAGGGATTTATGCATATTCCAGATTTAAGAATCTTTTCTTTGCTAGCTGCTAATCTTCATCAGAATTTTGTAATATTTACAGCTATAATTGAAAGATGACACTATTTTGAATTTAGGTGAAGTCCAGCATTTGTGTAAATCTAACATTTTCCTTTCAAAAGTCATTAAGTTATGAAGCTACAGTTACAATATACCTGAGAATATTGAGTATATATATGTATTATAATAAACTAATTAAAAACTGTTTACAAAAATAGTGTATAATATTCAAGCAAACTTCCTCTCAAAAAACCCACAATTTTCCCAATATTTCAAACACTTGTTTGCATTCTTGTTTATAAGCATTTAACTTTTATGAATGCAGAATTATATATTTCTTAATTTTGTGGTTAGTTTTATCTGCAAAGCTCATATTTGTTGATTATAATCAGTTATGCAGTCAGACAACTAAAGGAGATGTATAACTCAAGAGTTTATATGCACATCCAAAAAATTGCAAGTACAAGAAGAAGAAAGAGATCATGATAAGCAAATTATTACCGAAGAGTTCACAGTTGTGCTTTAGACTTACTGTTTGAGATGGGAAGAGATAAATCTGTAATGGCAACAACTTTTACTTCTATTATTTTGTATACTAAAACATTTTTGCTCTTCTAGGTCATGGAGCTCTATGCCCTGCCAGTGGCTACTGATACCACAGAGGATTCAGAGAGGCCTGAATTGCCATCTGGTCATGATGCTGAATGTTTGATCACAGATTGTATGAACATTTTGCTCATAGTTGATGATACTTTTTTCCTGTTTTTCCTTTAAGAGAATATGGTGATGACAGGTTTTTTTGTATCATGTAGAAGTTCCTCTATGATGTGATAGTCCAGTTATTCACATTGGCTGCATATGGTATGTGTGGTCCATGCAATGGCTTGCTTTGTATTTCCAGCAGTCCAAGTGTACTAGTTTTAATCTCCAAAATCAAAAGTGATTTGGGTTCAGATCCTAGGAATAACTGTGTCACCATGCTGTACTGTAAACAGAAAAAATTGATGATGAGATGCACTAAAAAACAAAGAACTATATGGTATTTCCCAGAAAGACACTGTGATGCAGTGATGGATTTTACGCTTTGATTAATGAAGCTCAGGTTCTTTTCATTTTAACTAATAGAATGCATTTTTTCCCTTTTCATATTTGAAATGACTTATGTCCTTCATGACTATTTTAAAATCAGAACTTGATACCAAAGACAAGATTTCTGTCTAATGCATACTTGCAAACAACTGTGGTTACTTTGAGTACTTTAAATTTTGAATAGGTTGTCCAAAGTTCTATCAGATATTACTTTGGACATTTCACACACCAAATGAACACAACAGATAAAGACAATAAATTTTTACTTTTTGTATTGGTACAAACTTCAAATATAAAAATAATTTAATTTGGCAAGGGCTAATCAAAGTTTTCTAAAAATTATGAAGGCATGTAGGATATTTAATTAGATGGACATCCACATAGCTGAAGACAGTACTTATCTTATACCTCTTATTTAATCCTAACAGAACTGAAAAATTCTGTACCAAGAATGATACTTCAGTTGTGGAACCTGCAAGGGAAGATCACAAAATCACAAAATGGTTGAGGTTGGAAGGGGCCTCTGGAGATCATCTAGTCCAACCTGCCTGCTCAAGCAGGGTCACCCAGAGCACATTGCACAGGATTGTGTCAAGGCAGATTTTGAGTGTCTCCAGAGAAGGAGACTCCATAGCCTCTCTGGGCAACCTGGTCCAGTGCTGTCACATGATGATATTTAAACACTTGTGTAAGAGTCATGTATATATTGACATTTTCTTTGCTGCTAATGAAGAACTCATATGGATCATAGTGTTCAATCAAGTCAAAAACACTGATCTACTGTTAGGAATTTAAAGCTTATATTTTAAACACTGCATTTAGCTTTTAGCACTTTAAAAACATATATGTATATGGCAAGGGGAGGGTAAGAAGAAGGTAAAGGGATAGAGAGAGGAATGGGCTAGAAAGGAAAATGCCTGCATATACTTTTTTGATATATAACCCACTTAATAGAGGATTTTATGACCTGCAATTACTTGTACTTCTCATGAGAGATATTTTTCTTTCATTCTAGCCATCACAGTCAAACAAGATATGTGGCACCCTTTTAGTCTTATTACTACCATTGAATCAGGTAGGAAGATGGTATCACGATTTGTCATAATTCATCATAGTCTTAAGTACTCTTTTTGCATTTTCTGTAAGATTGCATGAATAATGATACATTACATGTTAATTTACATCAATTAAATGCTGATGAAATTTACACCTGCCTTCACGGCATGAGGTGGACTGGACATTTAGCTTTGGAAAAAATTCAATGCAAGCAACATCAGAAGTCCTTCTAGTATGACCTAATGTGGCTGGAGCATGGAGAAGCTTCTTAGTCTCTACTGATCATTTACTCCTAGCCAGACCTTAGAAAGAATTTATCTCAGCCAATACATTGACATTTCTCTGAAGCTACTACTTTGTTCTGCAACTACTTAGCTTTTACCAAAAAAAAAAGAAAAAAAAAGAAAAAAAAAGCTATTGCTATTACTGTGAAAAAGAAATTTGTCATAAAAACCAACATGGCCAATATTGGGGTAGTAACCACAGATGGGTTAATGGAAGGATGGAAGGAAGGTTATAAGCAGAAAAGATTTGTAACCTAATGAACTAAGAATGCAAAGAATTTTATAAAAGGTCATAGATAGTCCAGAACAAATATCTCTCTCTGGTAGTCTTAATAATATTTTACTTTTTCATTTTTGTGTCCTACAAGTACCAGGCAAAATTAGAGTTACAGAAAACACAAAGCAACACATTTTTTGTAGCTCCAGGATCTCAGTGATTAGCAGGTGAGGTTACAAAACCACTGCCACCTCCCTTTGTGGAAGACCTCTATAGCAGCTAGCATCACTGTTGCCCTTGGAATCGATTGTATAAACAGGCATAATTCTTCCCTCACCTCTCCAGTTCTCTGGAACAGGTACAGTCTTAGCACATTTTGAAAATTAAAGTGATCACTAAGTTCTCCTTAGCTAAAGACCTTGTAATATAGTGCTAAAACATGCTTAAGAAACATGGCAGTTACTCATCCACATGAGCTTTAGTGGACAGGACACATGCTAGGGTCCTGGATACAACTTTATTCATGCAGTTATGTTTAGCAGTGGATACAGCTAGATACTTCAATGAATAGAAGTAAAATATAGCTGCAATGACAGGGAACCATATATGGGTTTCCTTGTCACTTGAATGCATCAGAAGGGATATCTTACCTCCATGTCAGAAAGCTCAACACTGGGGATGAATTCAGCTCAAGCCTATTGCTTTGAACATCTTGGGAAAAGTAGTCATTATAGTCTCCCCACTGATAAACACAATTTCTAGGAGCAAGAAGTCAGAGCCAATATCCCAAGTGACACAATATCTACTCAGTCTTTAGAGAGACTAAAATGAGGTCTACAATCCGCTTTCTTTCAGACATAGATCATAATAGATGAAGGTAGTAAGCAAAAAGCAACTTCATGAGACTGACATATTGACAGAATACATTATTAAAAACCTGCAATGTTTCATTATTTTAATTAACAGAATAGTACTGAATTCAGAGGGAACGAGACAGGATACTGAGCTTTTTAAACCTGTGCAGTTAAGGTGATGGAAGTGGGTGCTGTTTGTCTCAGAGCCACTAGTTTTGGCTGTTCAGTTTTCTCCAGCAAGATTTCATACAAGTGCAAACTTCAAGACAGGTAAAACACTCTCTTCTGAGTTTGTAGGAGGAGTATTTCACATCAAATACAGCAATGGTTTTAAGAAGTGCACAGAGACAACTTTTAAGAAGGGCTTGTAAGCTGTTCTTAATACTGTTAACTCTTCACTAGAAAATCAGAACTGAAAGGACTTATGCTACATACAGTTTTGCAAATCATCTCCCT
Source organism: Rhea pennata (assembly GCF_028389875.1). Lineage (NCBI taxonomy): Eukaryota > Metazoa > Chordata > Aves > Rheiformes > Rheidae > Rhea > Rhea pennata. Next base: position 140,250,930 of record NC_084663.1, on the reverse strand, counting down.
TCAACCACACCCACAAAAGAGTATCAATAACTAGATAAGATAGCCATAGATTGTTCAGTATCTTATAGATAAATAAATGCAGTTCCTGTCACAAATTTCAAAGTTATCATATAGGTCCTATAATTTTGTAAAATAACTATTAGCAAAAGTTACATAGGCCAAGATGAAATTATATGATTAACAAATTTCCTTTAAGTTAAATATGATTCAGAGATAGGAAAAAAAAAACCCACAATATTTTCCTGCCTCATATTGCATTGAAAAAATAAAGTTACTTTCCCAATGTGTTCGCCATGAAGAAAGTAAATGTCATGGGTTTTACAATGTTTAGGATGCAGCCATCAATAAGAACAATGTTGAGGGCCATAATCGATAACTTTACAAACCTGCAGTCATAGGCCACCATGAAATCCATTTTGATTTAATCAGCTTTCCTATTTTTCAAATAAAATACAGCACTTCTGGATTATATCCAAGCAGTAAAGATACAGCAATAAAATGGTTCAATACAGCTTGCACAGTCTTCACAATTTTTAAATCAAGATAGCATTCTAGTAAAGATTAACATTTAGTTTTCTTTTTCCCCCATCTTGTGTATCCCTCTTGTCCTTTTTTTTTTTCTTTCATTTTTTTTTATTTTTGGTACTGCAGTGAAAACTGCTCTTGCTAATTTTGAAATTCATGACTATATAGCCAGTCTGCAGTAGGTTAAATGTGAAATATTCCTACCTGCTAAAACTACTTAACTACTTTTTGCTGAATTTACATTCTGCTACAGCAGAAAAACAATTCACAAGGTACAACAAAGTTCTAAATTGACTCTCTTTAGCATTTTCTGAAAAGGAGAAACATTTTTTTTTTCATTTTTTTCCCCTATTATAGCAGTTACCCTCTCTTTCTTGAACTTAACAACTATGGTCCAATGTTTGAGGTGCTGAATGTCTTAACTGGGTAATTTAAGAGCATGAGAAGCTGCAATTGGGGCAACCACCTAGAATTGGAATCAGGCTTTTGTATGTTTTGCTAGGTACATCAAACAGATGCTTGTTTGTATTTCTGGCAATGTATAAAGAGAGTTCTCTGCAAGTGAAGCCTAACTATATTTGACATATTTTTGTTTACCTTTAAAGTCTGCATGCAATAGATAAAGCTGTGAGAATAGAGATAAAATTTGTGTATCTGAAATACTTGGGAAATTTGTTCTGCCAAAGCCATACTTTGGCCCATAGCTAGAATAACTCTTCCTTTCCTTCGCTTGATCTCTTGCACCTCCTCCTGGAGAGTCAAAGGAGGCTCAGCATGACAGATCCATGCCTCTTCCTCCTGCCTGTCCACATTCCTGCCCTGCTTTGGAAAAAGTCATTAGGATTATAACAATTCTGTGAAACTACCATATTACATTGTTTGAATTCTTACATTAAATCTTTGTATGAGGATCCTATGGTGAGTATATTTTTAAGACAAGCAACTGTAGGACTACATGATTCCCTACTAAACACTTTGTAATAGAAGGATCATAGTTCACAGAAGGATAAATTGCACTATGAACTACTAGTTTGAACTTCCTAAATCTTTAAATTTATACTATTTGAGTGTAATTTACCAATTTTATCTACCTGCAGTCATTCATTGTTTTAGATTGGATAATGCTACTGTTTAAACACCATTGCTTACTCTCTAGGTACATAAGCTGGTGAAAACAATTAAATGACTTACAAGATGTCGAAATAATACAGTGAAAACTGCTGTGTATGAATCTACAAGGATCCAATTAAATTTGTATTCTTCAATGTCCAAAGTTCTCTAAACACAGGAGAGTTGCTGGCTATATAGCAACACTTCTGTCTGAGAAATGAAGAGTAAGAGACAATGCCACAATATGCTTTTCAAAGCAGCTATGATAATATGATGGAAGATAGTTAAAAGTGCTTTTCTAATATCCTCTTCTATGAGAAAACTTCTCTAGTTGCCATAGGGATGTTGTTAAATTCAAAGAAATGAAGATTTCACTCCATCAATAGGCAGTTTGACCTAAAAATGATGAAGAAAGCTGCCATGCAGCATTGTCTTTCAGATGCCTTCAAGCTGATGACATATTCTTCCATTTTGTACTTGCACAACCAATTCAAAATTTCAAAGTCAAAACTGAAATGATTTCTCACAGTCTACCTGCATCAGAAATGACACATCTACTGTTATATTCTATATTTATTTGTGCTTTGATGCTTTTCAAAGCTGATTTATACATCTTTACTTCTAGATTTCAACTGTTTCATCTGCTCTTGAGTTTGGTTCGAAGGAACATACTTCAGAAAGTTGCTTCTTATCTCTATAAATCACAAGGTCTCCTATCACAATGCCTTTGAATATATATTTTTGCTAAAGGACAAATGGAAGGCTTGACTATTCTATGTTCTTTTCCTTTACTTCATTGAAGTCTTTGGTTCTGCATGATTTAAATCATAGATTACTTTTTTCCCTGTGAGAAGTCCCTAGCTCCTTCCTTCTGCAATTTTATTCTTCTCCATTAAACAATGCTTTATCTGCCTTTTTTTTTTTTTTTTTTTTTTGAATTTAAAGAACCCCATTTATTCACAATGATCTCCTCTTTTAATATTTGGGGATATTCTGCAGATATTCTGGGGAAAGGACAGTGAAGAGAGGCGGGAGAGTTGAAATGTTTTCTCCAGGCTGAGGTACTCTGCGTGGTTTAACCACATGAGAGAGAACCAATTGCTAACACTTTAGATATGATGGCTTAAAATCTGAAAGTTAAAGAACTGATGAACAGACGAGACTAACAGCCTTTTATCAGAATATGTTAATAATTATTGTTAATAACCCTCCCCTTTAAAAGCAATTTTTATGTTGCGCTGAACTATCTGGTATGGACACAGACACTAACATACTTGATGAGCACCTGCTGTTTGTGTAGGCTCCTCAGCCCTTGGAAGTTCTTGTAACAGCTTCACTGCGATTCTTCTCTCCACTGCTGTTCTCCAAAAGGATCTCTCCCTTCACTTTAGTAAAGAAAGATTAAACCTACAATTTATGAAAGATCTGCCAAAGGGAAAGTTAACATAATGTGAGGATGACAGTCATATTTTCCTTGGAAACGAGGAATGTTCTGAGAGAGCTCCTTTTCCTCCACTCCAGTATTTCTATTTATTGCTACTAATTTGGCACAAACCTGTTGTATCCTCTCAAAGTCAAAATATAAGAAGTTCACTGAAATTTCAAAGTGATAAATTAGGAAAAAAAATAAAATTAATTATTTAATTATAATTAATATAATTTGTTTTCATATAGCTTATGGAAATTTGGAATATACTGCCCAGGGTACACTCTTGGTGTCCAAATTTATCAAAATTAAAAAAAAAAAAAAAGAACTTCTATATAGATAACCAATATCTGGAGCTCATAATAAAGCAATACATCTTAAGACAATCTCTGATTTGAGATAAATCTTAACATAGTGGAAATTAGTTCATGTCTTTTTAATAAGAAGTTTCATTTTGCATAATAAGAAGTTGCATTTTTTTCTGATTTATCTAGCTTAGTTTCTGCCGAAGACAATTTTTTGAATATTTGGCATGTAAGCTTGACGCTGGGCAGAAGTTTCTATGGTTTAACTACAGCATTTTTTAGAAAAACATCTAATCTAAGTGAGAAAGAACATCTAAAGCATTTTCTGTGCAAATGAATGACTTCACGGAAGTCAGATTATGTTTTGAAATTATTCTTGTTCCAATGCTATGTATTTTCTTCTAAACACAATCAATGAAGCTCCAGTTTAAACCTGTCTTGCAACCTAGAATGACAGTCCTGAAAATTTTACCATGATGAATCCCAGTAGAGTTTCAGAAAATGGAAAACCTAATTCACTTGTGAGGCAGGAGAAAGTTTAAGTTCAGGTAGAACACTTCACTTATCACTGACCTGCTTTTTTAATTACGTGTCTGGATTTGGCTCCATCTTGTTGCACATATCCTATTTTCTGTACTTCAGTGACACAAACTTGGCCACAAAGTTTTGCCTTTTGTCTGTGGAGGCTGGAATTATTTAAGTTTACAAGGGTTACAACTGTTTTGTTTAAACCAAACAGATGTGTAATGTTCAATTAGCACAATATAGGAGATACCTGACAATGGTAAAGAAACACAGAGCATCACTAAGATCAAATAGTGATCTGTGTGATGGCTACCATTTACTTCTCATACTTCAACTCTTGTTTGTTTGATTGATAAAGAAGCAGAATTGTTCTAAACCCATAATCTGAGAATATGGCTTTCTGGCCATAGCATTAAATTCTATATTCTAGAGAACTTTTTCAGAACATGACTGAAGCACATGCTTTATTTTAGATCAAATAAAATTAAATGTATCCTTAAAATTAAGCATGTGCTTATATATGCTTAACAAAAAAAGACTTAATCATGTGCTCAAGTACTCTTCTGGATTGAAGCCTGCTTGCTGAGTTAGAGAATATAGATTTTTTTAGATTACTTTTTGGATTACAGTCCTCTTCACAGAAATGCAGATGGAGCATTCAAATGTCCTGATTGCTCAGATGTCCTGACGATCTGTAGCCAGGATCTGGTAATGGATTTTTTTAGTCCAGTCAAAACAGGACTTCATCTGCAGGGTAGCAGATGGAAGGGAAAGGATCCAAGTTTTTGATCTTTTTTTGTCCAAACAGATGTTGTTGAGATGACTGAGCTACAGAGCCACGAATTCGACCCCAAAAAAGGGATAAAGAAATATATACTAACATATGCTGGTATTTGGTATATAATTAATCAGGCAGACTACAGTGACCTAAGGCTGCCATGAATATCCACCTCTCATTCGGGTGGAGATGACAAGATTTTTCAGATTATTATAACTGAGCAATTTTATTTTGCTTAATTTTTTGACTTCTCATTCAGTCAAGAGAAGAGTTACTTACTTTAGTAAGAGACAGTTGAGACATGACCAGGAAGTAGGCAACAATAAGCAGTAAAATAGTGGAATGGAATTTTACTAAAAGGAAGTGAAGAATACATCATATGGTTCTGTTTGATAGATTTCAGTTTGGGGCAGTAATCTCACTGAAAATTGTTAGTTGGGATATTAAATGCAGGAAAGCATACACAGGACAGGATTGACTGTGGAGTTAAATGAAAGTTTTCTGACTCTTAGCAAAATTCTTAGCAAAAGATGAGATTATTAAATTGAATGGAAGGGTACACTGATCATATGACTGTCATGATAAAAGATCTCTGATATTGTCAGTGATATTTGATATTTATTAGTGTCTCCTCGTATTTAAAAAGCAAATGCAAGACTTTCATGGTGACTCCTTGGAAGTACACTGTAAATGAGACATGTACTTCATTTTTATTTTCTTGTAAAATTCCCAAATTAAATTAAATATATGCAGAACTTTGAAAAAGTTACCAATTACAACTTATTAGAGCTTGTTCACCTAGTAAACTCCTGGAATTCAGTAATTACAAATGAAGGGGATCCGAACAGGCACCTGTTTTACACTTGAAAGCTTAAATTTATTGCTCTACAGTAATACTTTGTATTATGTAACATAAGGAAGGAATTACATAGTGACATATCTTAACTTGAAAAAAGAGAAATGGAATTTATAGTAGATGGGATGGTTTTTTACCAGTGAGTAATACTGCGACTACAACCTCCATGGGCTTAAGGAAATTATATAAGACACAAAATAAATTTACCCTTTTGAAAAAAATGCGGCCAGATTTTCTGATGAAAAGCATTAAACTGCAAACTATTTCACTGTACATGTTAAAAATCTTCTGATACCATATAGATCATATTTGGCTGACAGGAAGGAATAAAATTTTCTTCATTTTTGAGACAGAAATAGACCACAGTAACAGGAAACAGTAAGTCTACTTGTGAATGAAAAAGATGAAAAAGTAATTGTTTCTATTTTTTACTGTTGGAGGAAAAAAATACTACAAAGTAACTCATCCAGAATATTGAGGTATTGAAGATTCATTTATTTTTGTTCTTGATCAAAACAACCTTCCATCCAAAACAGTAAACACCAGAAATGCCTGAGAAAGATTTTATCCAGAAAATAAAGAATTAATGGAGTTATGTGATATGTTACAGGAGCTCAATCTTAAAAAGTATGGGTACCAGCCACTTGACCCTTCTCATACATAATTTATCTTTTGTGAGAATGACCACAGATAAACACACAATATTAAAAACATACAATGAGTTTAAAGAAGTCTTTTTATAATAAATAGAAAATCCCTTATTTGACATAATATCATACTCATTATGGAGGTAAATATTTTAATGCAATTTTGGTGTAACTTGTAGCCACTCACTTAGAAATTTAGTTTTTAAATGCCATTAATTTCATAAAACTGTCATGAACTCTGCACAGTATAGCTTTTATAGAGCTAAGGATTGAGGTGAAATAGTCAAGGATATCCAAGTGACAAAAAAAAAAAAAAAAAAAATTTCCACCATACAGTACATATACATATATATATATATATACATATATATGTGGATTCCACCGAAACTTATCAACACGTCTAGTATTTCCGAAAAAGACCCTCATCCTTGTCCTGATGAGCTGCCAGAAACAGACAGAAGTGAGAAGGAAATGACACAAGATAAAATTTTTGTGAAAATTATGGTAACTGGGCAAAATAAATTTAAGGCACTTAAATAAACTACTTTTGCTAAAAACAGACAGCAAAACCATCTACAGGGAACTCTGCACAAAAAAAGGCTTGAGAAAGTGTTAAGAATGGAATATTAGGGATGATCCAGAAAAGGAACTTGAATGTCAGGAAGTTAAAGCTTTACCAGAAGCTTCATCAGAATGAAAACAGGGAGACAAGATGGATTCATTTCACAGGAATAAAAGGCAACATGGCAAAATGGAAAAAAAGAATATAAAGAGAGCAAAGAATGCAAAACACTTTGGTTAAAGTGCAGGATCGCATAATTTTGTATAGTTCCTTGCAGGCATTCACCATGTCAGAAAAGATAACGACAGAATTACAGAATAATGTAGGTTTTAAGGGGTCTCTGGAAGTCATCTCATTCAACTCCCAACAAGAAAATGAAACAAGAAAACACAGGAAGTACAACAACAACAAATTGCAAAAAAAGTGTCTAAGGGCAAGAGGGCAAGTATAGTAAAAGGAAAAGGATAAACATGTTGATAGCAATAACTGGATCAAAAACTATGTAATGGGACAACAGCCAACTCAGAACAGATTTCTGGTTAAGAGCTAAACAAGTCATTCAAGTAGAAACAGAACAGGAAGTTTCAAGTGCAGTTTTAATAAGTTGTTTAAATAGTTTCATAGCATTCCCAGAAAACATTATGACATGCATAGAACAAAGTTGGATTCACTTCACAAGTCAAAATGTTGCTTTAATTTAGCATTCATCATGGAGGACAAATGATAAATGTTCCAATCAACTTTAACAGTCGTGCGGAAGACTCAGTGTTAATAGGATTTCTGTTATCTAGTTTTGAGGACTGGCAGGATAGGTGCAAAACAATAATAAAATCTTAACAAGATTTCATTCCATTTTCCTAATTTCCAGTCATTGCATGTTCATAGACTTTAGGTATTAATCATACGCTGGTAAACCAAACAGTTCTGGTTTGAAGTCCTCCATGGAGTTCAGCAAGAGAGTTGCTTCCTTTTTAAGATCTGGATTTAAATTTTCATCCGGAATCATAACCACTTGCATTCCTGCTGCCAGTGCTCCTTTGACTCCAAGTGGTGAATCTTCAAACACAAGACACTGGGAAACAAGGAGGTGAGGGAAATGAAGAGAAAGAAGAATACTGTTACTAGAAACTTTTTATTGTTTGTTTTACTAAAGAGAGAATGACCCTGCATACAACTTAGCAGGAGAGCTAAATCAATTCCTTAGAAATCCCTAATTAGAACAAGCATAAACTTCTCATTTGGAACATCTGCATGGTAATTAACCTTAAATTCATTTCACTTCAAAAAAGCTTCTACACATATACTTAAATACAAGCAACTGATTATCCAGATGCTCCTAAGTGATTTGTTTTATCTGGATGGGTTTAAGCACAAGCTTAAAACAAACTTAAGCATGTGCTTAAATACTTTGATAGGAAGGCAGTTTAACCTTTCCAGGTCAATTTTACAATGTGTAAAATGAATACATGAAATACTTGTAAAAAGAATAGATGTATACATTTATAACAAATACACAAAGGCTGGAAAACCTTTGACAAAAATAATCAAAGCTATACTTAGGTATCCTTTAAGGCTACAAATTCCACATATTTATGGGAAAAAACTATTTATGGATGCTTTAGGGAAACAATCATGAGCTCAGTCAACTACTTAATAAATTTCAGCCGACGCAATAGGAAACATTTATTATACCAAAGGTAACCTATACCAAAGGTATGGTTACAATCCTACCTTTAGTACATGTTTGGTTGGCATAATTCCTGGTGAGCTTAGAAAATGTGAAAGCTACTTTTAACACATGTCTTGCAGTTACATTTGATCCACACTGCTTCTTTATCCTGCCCACCACTGGAATATTCTATAGTGTATCCAAGTATTCAGATTTTAAAAATATAAACAGATATGAACAACTAAAATGTTGAGGAAGTTTGCCTGTTTATCATCTCTCACCTTTTACGTACGTATCTGCATAACATTTGGGTTTGTGCAATTGGGCTGTGTACCATTTTAGAGAACTTAACTTTTCTGTTTTTTTCTAGCTAAGGTATATTTCAGTAAAATACAAACATTTTTGAAGTATTAAGTAGATTAATTTTATTGCACTGTAGAATAACATCCTAAGAATGCTTCCAAGGCTATTACGCATTTCCAGGGGAATACACTTCAGCAAACTGCAAAGTACAGGTAGGTTTGCCAATGGTATTTGAAATTAAGTTAACGCTTTCAAAACTGATGATGAACTCTTTCAAAAATGACGATGATTATTATTAAATGTTGGTAGCTAAAGCAAAAAAATCAAAAAATGAAATGACTTATTTAGTACCTTGGTACTTTTACAAAGATGTGACTGATGTAAGTGTTCTCTGTAAGGAGAAAGATAAAGAAATATAATGGGATTTCTAATTTACATATTTCAGATTGTGTTACAGTGCTAGAGTGAACTTTTTTTTAAAAAAAAATGGTCAGTAATGTTGAAGATAAAATTTTGCTTTTCATCATAAAGAGTAAGAAAGACATCATCAAACAGGCATGGTAAGAAAATATAAGAGTTTTGAAGCAGCACAAGTGAGGATCAAAGTAAATAAATGAAATAAGCCAAACAACTGAAGACAGCCACACACTGAAAACACAAGTTCCTAGAATTTTTACAAACATACACAAATTTCAACTGGACTTTCAGTATCTTATACTGAAATATAATCAGCAATAATCAAGCAGATCATCTAGTCTGATCCTTTATATAATATGAGATGAATCTTCTGGAATTCATTCTTATATAAAATAAAGCATCTCTTCTTGACATTACACAGTCTGAAGTTTAACTTTTTGGTCATGGATAATCCAGAGCAACCTTTGGCACTGCCAAACATTGAAAAATTCTGATTCACACTAAGTGGTTTCAAACTCCTCTGCAGTTTAGACTGCAGTTATTATAATTTTACTAGCTATACTACTAAGACTAATATTAAAATTATTAACACAAGTGATTTTGATAATTCAAAACTGGTTTGGGGATGGTTTGTACAATTTTCCCCACACACTTCAGACAGTGCACCTTGGCTCTGCTTTATCACATACCTTTCTCTCATGCATTAGGCCCTTTGCTACAGTCATTACCGAGGTGTCAAATCCCTTCCTACACACACAAGATGAGTTTTCTTGTCCTTTTCTTCATAACACAATAGACATGACAAATAATAGCCATGAGGGTAACAGCAATGTATTGCTAAACTTTGTTTAACTTTTAACTAAATGCAGATGTGAAACAGTGGGAGAATATACAGCAGAACACTGCATATTTTAGGTTTCCTAACACACAACTCTCTCAGCAGGAAAGATCAATGGTGCACAAAGTTTATCTGTTTTGGCTGTAGTCTAAAAGAACCATGTTGCAACCTGTCAAAACTTTATTTCACTCAAAGAAAACATTTTTGTAAGACACATTTAACGGCTGTACTATGTACATATATTTATATTGCAGACTGTAAAACAGAAAGAAAGAATGTATCCTTTCTTCCTGTTTTGTTTTCTTTTTAAAATGTCCATCAAGATCTCAACCTGGAGTCAGACAAGGGGAAGTAAGAAGTGCTTTCTAGCTTGCATTTACTAAAGTAAACCTTAATTAGTGATTTTTAGAGAGCAATGGAAGAAACTAATCTCTCTTGTGCTAATTTCCTTTATTCAGTCACTAAATTCCATTCCCCACCCAACTCCAGTTTGAACACTGACTTTTTCAATCTGTTGGTTATTATCCCCACTACTAACTACAAGTACGTATCCGGCTGATCCTGCAAAGCTTGGAACAACTGCTACCTGAATTGAAGCACGATCCTGCCTATTGGTTTTGCTCTTAACAACATATTGCTTTCTGATCTAAATCCCTAATCTTTAAGCTCTCTGTGCATTTCCAAACAGTAAATGAAACCCTGACACGCTCTGCCTTTTAAACAGTAAGCTTAAATGTTGCACAAACAGCATTATCACGGCTTTTCAAAAACTTTTTCTAATCCAGCCTGTACAAAGAAACGTACTTCACCGTTCTGCCTTGCAAGACCTGACTGACTTCCGTGATGTCACCAGGCTTGCAGCAGGAGAGAAGCCGATGATTATGGAAGGCAATATGCATAATGAAAAGCTTAACTAATTCCCTGGAACTAGAAGCAATTAAAACTCTTAATTACCAAAGAAGCCAGGCAAATGACCCATAATTATAATTGCTTTAATGTTACAGGAAATAAATGTACTAGGTCTTCCTTCAGTCTTTCTCGCTACTGACACTTATTGTCAACAGAACAGCAACATTTTTAATGGATGACGAAAGGTTTACAAAGGTCATATACAAAACAGATTTATTAACTTGGCTGCACAGAGATGTTAGAAACTGTCCACTGCCCTGTCCCACCCACGTACTAAATTTAGAGATATGAAAGCAGCCAAGTACTTCCCTGTTTTGCATAAATACTGCAACATCAGCATCACTCCAATTGAGAGAGACAGATGAGATTTATACAGACTTTAGCACTGATATTTTGGCATCCCTTCTAAAACTTGTGGCACCAATCAATACTGCTACTATCAGATCTCTCAAAAAGTATGGTAGGAAAATTTTTACTAGATGGACTAGATGCTTAAAATAAAGTAATAAAGTGCACTAATTTACATATCACTCCACCTCTATAAAAAACTCCAGTCATTTCACGTAAGAGAAGAAATAATATAGTTTTGATATTAAGACTTTGAAAAATCTGTGTAGATAATATGAATGGGCCAGAGGTGAGGAACAGGGAATCTCTGTCAAACAAATATCCTTGATCACGTATGACATTATCACATCAATCCTAAAATATGAGAAGAATGAAACTCCTGTATTCCCCATGCTGCACACATTGGTTTACAGTACATTTCAGAACTTTGCCTTTGAATCAAGGTCTTGCTGGTAAGAGTATCGAATATCTCATTTTACTTCGATAAAAAAGTGAGGAGAACAGGAACTGCATACTTGTTAACTCCAACCTTTTCTTCCATAAATATATTCCTCTAGTTTATTATTGTTACTTTTTATTTACTGCATGCTCCATGGAAAATAGCTAGTATGGAAATTGATGGGAAAACATGCAGCGTCAGTATTTATTTTTCCTATTATCAGTTACTCTTATTTTGCCTTCTGGTCTATTCAAACTGATACCAGTGTGGTAAGTCTTCACACTGGGAAAGATATAGCTCAAAGATCCATACCATTGAGGCTTAGACTAAATTAACATTAGCCTGTCTTCTGAGAGCATGATAAGGTGATAAAATACAGTAGAGGACTACTACATCTTCTGTCCTTAAATGACACAGAAACAAAAGGTTTGGAAACAGACAACAGGGGCACAGACAACAGAGAGACACAGAAACAAAGGAATGAAACACTACATTTCATGCTTCTTATAGACTGCATGTTATACTTCTGTAACTTCACTGTTTATCATCATAGATTATTCTTCTTCATTATCAAATCATGGCAAAAAGATGACAAATGCTAATTGTAAATTTACAGTCTGGAAACATTTGGTAACATTATACAGGAAACAGTTTCTTCCATAACCTCCTCCATAATATATGGAGAAATTTCCCAGTTTCCCTTTACTTTGATTCAAAAGTTATTTGACTGGAGAAAAGTTTAGCTAACATTATGGACACCAGTAATTGTTTTTGTTTCTTTTTTGGAGATCTCTGTAAAATCCTACTATTGTAAAATCTCAGAAGATTATTCACCTTACGACTTTATCAGTGTGCTTTCCATTGGTTTTACAGGATTTACCGGAGACTTTCTAAATGCAAATATTGTAGCTTTCAAGTACCTTTGTGTATCCACACCTCTGAGCCCAAAATATGTAGGTACACTGTGATGTTACATGCATTTATATATACATGCACAATGCAGCCTTCTGCAAAAAAGAATTTAATGCTTAATTCACATCCCATCATATCACCCCCCCAAAAAAACAAAAAACAACAACAACAACAACAAAAACCCCACACAACTATCAACTTCAATGGACCATGTTAGACCATGAACGAGTCTCAGGAAGAAATCCACCATGTACAGCAAGCTTATGATTTTGAAATCTTCATGATTTTGGTTACCAAACTGCTTTCAGAACTAGGTTGTCATCTATAAAAGGCTGTTTAACTATTTAGGCCTTTCATTTTTAAAGGTAACTCATTGACTTTTCAATGCCAAACATGTATTTTTACTTTCTCTAGATCATAGCCTGTGGTCACATTTCAAAACTAGCTAGCATCTAAAAAAGAAATTATTAGTATAGAAGAGTATTATTATCTAAAAGATACCGTAATTACTCCTTTTGTTTTTGTTCAATAATTTTTAATTCTTTTCCTTACTGATTCAACTTTTCATAACATTTGAAAGAGCTCTGCTACTGATGAACTGTTTGTTACTAGTGTGAGTGATCCAGGGATTTTTGTGAACCACAGCATAATGCAGAACACAGGTAGGCCCATCTCTGTCCCTTACTGAATGGTAGGATGCTGAAAAGTCTATTTAGAGTTTATGTCAGGTGGTAGAAATTTGCAAAAAGAGAGAGAGAACATCACCAGCAACTTCACTAATATGTTATAGCATAGCTGCTACACTATTGTTTAGGTTATTTTCTGTTTTCTTTTTTCCCCACTCTGATATACAAAACATTGAGGAACAAGAGAAAAATGGTTTTCTGTGTGACCCATTTACCAGAAGGTTTATTTAAATATTATTGAATACATTCATTTTAAGTAACTATAGTATTTGCAGTTTTGGCTTCCCACTGTGTTAATTGTCTGAAAAATTAACAAAAAACAACAATGAAATAATTTAATTAATGATTCTCTCCAATTTTTGGACTTTTGCTCTTTCCAGAAATAGCTGCAAAAAGTTTCAGCAGCAATAATTAATTAAACTACCTTTTATTTTAAGGACATATGTCAATTTAACTAGCCATGGATAGCAAAATCATATTAAATACATTGTTTAAGGAAGTTATGCAGCTTACAGCCCCCAGGTTAGTTCTATTAAGGAAAATGAGCAATAAGCTAAGATGTTTTTAAATGTTATACAAACGAATAAACAAGCTGGGAACTTATTTACAATCAAATGAATTAAGCATACCACTATCCAGAATACTACCAGTTACCATTCTTTATGGCTCAAAAATTCGTATGTAGAACTATTTGGAAAATGTATGCAGTTTTTTTTTTTTAATTCAACTTTTTATTAACTTACTACTAGGAATGACAGGGTAGGTCAGTAAAAGAATCAAGTTACCGAAAGAGGTACAAGTTTAAAATAAAAATAAAAAGTAGGATTCCAAAGGGGGAGGGGAGAAGCAGTGTATTATATCTGCCCTTCAGGGGGTTGGTAAAGCACTATGCATTTCTTGCATAAATGTCAGTTTATTTTAAGCCCACATCAGCAGCTACTCTCTCACAAACCAGTTCATAGAACAGCATCTTAAGGTGGGCCAGAAGGAGTAAAACAGCTTGGAAGGGGAAGAACATGGAGAAATTTCAAGTTTCTTGCCTCTATTCAAGACTCAATCAAGTGAAAGAAAGTGCTTCTGTGACTGACAGCTGGACCGAGACACTGTGACTCTGTGAAGCCCACAGAAGGTCACATTTACATGCGGGGTTATTCTGATCATTCCGGATGGCTGGAACATTCTTTTTATAGAGGATTGTGTGTTTAGAGGACAACACACTAAGAACTTTGTAAGGCATCTTGTGTTACAGGCCCCAAGAAATTCCCAGGCATTTCTGAAACAGTGTCCAATTATCTCAACAGCAGAAATCTAACTCAATCAACTGTAGCTTGGAATAGCAATAGAAGAGTATTGTTCATTTACAGAGGACACAAGGCAAATACTCAAGATGCTCTGTATTGAGGGCTACTGATATTGTATAACACACTTTTTTAATGTGTCAGTCATCTCTAGAAGTTGCCTAATAAAGGAATTCTGAGCAATGAAATAGTTAATCTGTATTGCCTTCCCTTCCACGTAAAAGTTCACATTATAAATGTACTATAAAACCACTGATTTCTCACAACACGTAACACACTACACACTCATGCAACTGCATCTTCAATGTCAAGCTCAGAATTGCAGAATAATTTTACTGCAAGCGATTACTGGACATCATCTAGTCCTACCCCCTACGCAAAGCAGTTTCAGATAGTGCAGGCTGCCCAGGGATTGACCAGCTGAGTTTTTGGTACCTCCAAGGATGGCCGTTCCACACCCTTGCTCAGCAGCCTGTTCCTGTATTTCACCACTCTCATGGTAAAAACAGCTTTCCTAATACTCAACTAGAATTTCCTGTGTTCCAGCTCAGATCTACTCCTTACTGTCCCTATCACTTTGCACCTTTGAGATGAGTCTGATCTCATCTCCTTTATAAATTCTAATGATAACTGCAGCCTGAGAAAACTGAGTAAGAGCTCCCCACAGCCATCTCTTTTTAAGGCTGAACCAACTCAGTTCTCCCAGTCTCTCCTTTTATCTCATGTGCTGCAAGCTCCTAATCTTCCTGGCAGCCTTCCACTTGTGACAGTTATACGCATCATGACTCATCAACAAACAGATCAGAGATATCAACCAGGCAAGATCAAAGGAGGAGTCATTTTGATGAATTCAAACTTTAAGTCTCACACTGAAGCTGAGAGTAGCTATCAAAAGTATTTTCTGAATAAACAACTATCTTCTTCTTCCAGGGAACATCTACAAGCTCACAGTCGCAGCACGAACAGCTGGCAATGACCAGGCACCCTGACCATGTTGTGTAACTGGACATTACCACCTGCCTATAATAACCTAGCAGGAGCTGCTGAACTTCTGGCAGCTTATCCACGTGGAGCTATCTAAAAGCACTACATCTCATGCACACTCAGATGACTTCTCCAGAAAGAAGACACTCAGCTCAGAATGGGAAAATTACTCCTAAGAAGGAGCAGATAAAGCATTACTTTGCACCTGTACATATTTAGATACTTATGCAGATACATATTCAGGTATCTTTTTAACGCACATTTGAGACTTCTATTTATTTTTGTATTATTCCTATTGCAGAAGTTCAGAATAAATAGCTGTGTTGGTTCTGTCTTAGCTAATATACGGCAGCATAATATTCTGTCCTGACAGCTTTCAGTTTTATTACTGAAAAGTTTACTTATTTACCTTTTCTTTTTGTCTTTAAAAACAATTGCTCTGCTATAGGAGATATTACATCCTTATTCTGCTTTACAGAGTACTTCCATTTCATTTCTCAATTCTTCCAGTTTAAAACCAGTGAGAAATTGTTAAAGCCTTAGAAATTGTTAGCCTCTAGCTTTGTAGATAAAAATAATTCAACATTGTGAAAAAATATAGGTAATCATATAGGTATAGTAAACAATAGTTTTTATCAAAGTACTTTTTTTCCTATTTAAGGATAGGTTTTTTTTTAATGCATGTGAAACCAAAGTGTACTATTTTTAAGTGGTAATATTCTATGGATGTAAACATGAAGACAATATACAAATCAGAAAAGGAAAAAAAATCAAAAAGTATGTCAGAATAGGAGCACAAATAAAACTACTTCCAAAGAGAAAAAAACAGTTGAGATTTGAAAGAGTAACATACCTGTTGGATGTGTGTTTTCGTAAAGATTCTCCTATGCAATTTTTTCAAGCTACATACTTTTTTTGGCAATAATTGCCTTTTGTTTTATGATCTCTCCTTAAATAGTGTTCCACTCCAAAAGATGAGTTTGCACAGTGATATGTAAGCTGACTTAAACATGTCTGTAATATTTATTGTATCACCTTTGACAGAAATTTTAAAAATGATCTGTGAGTACCATGCATGCTTCAAAGACATTTCCTAATTTCTTCAACAAAGAAATAAAGGCTGAAAAAAAGTATCCATCTTTAGACAGGTTCTCCCCAAGTGTCGAGAAAATCATGGAAAAAGGACTTATTTTTTCTTTCCAGTACAGCAGTCTGACTGAGTCGTACACTAGTGAGACTGGTCTACAGTGAATCGGGGAGATGTAACAGAATGTAGAGATAGTTTCAACTATCAACTATCTGTAGAGAGCAGATGTAGAGAAGTTTCAACTCTTCAAGCTCATGAAGAAAAACAGTTTTCTTTCAAACTTCAAATAATTTAAAGGATCTTTCAAAGAATATTTAAGTCCAACAGAATAAAGTTCCAAGAATGAAGCCAGAAACCATGCAAGTGCAGCTCTGTCCATAAAATAAACAAAACACTAACAAAATTTTAATTAAAGTTATCTATGTATTTCAACTACAGGAAATAAATAATTTTACTTAAAATAAAACTAACAATTGCCTGTCCAGAACACAGATTTCAGAAGAGGCAGGAGGACAACAAGGTACAAAAACTAAGTCGGAAAAAATACGAACTCTTAACTTGTTCAATTTGAGAAAACATCTTAACCTTAAAAATCTAGTGGAAATTGGTATTTTTTTTAAAGAAGAATCTAAGACAATTTTTAATAGCATTGCTTAAAAGAGTAATATATTAGTACCAGTTTCACAACAAACAACAGAATGAAACCAAGGAAATTCAAAGCATGTAATTCCCTACTTCAGTACTAATCAAACCCCAAACCAACTCCTAAAATCCTAAAATTGCAGTTTTATTTTGGAGACTATCACCTCTCTCCTAAAAATGAATTAGAAAAATGAGATATGTAAAAGTTAAGGAAGAGGAATAAACTTAAGAAGATAATCACCACTCAGATAATGTATCAGAATCAGAAATAAACACACATTTTTAAAAAAGAAAAAGAGTTAACACAATAAAGAGATATAAACCTGTAAAGTTTCAGAATTTGAAACACAAGCCTATGAAGGTTCAACTCTGGGTCATTTGGGGGACATTTGCTAAAACAGATTCACTTCAATACTTTATTATTCACAGTTCTATTTCTGCTAAAGTACTAACTTCCAAAAGAGTAATAATAATAATTGTAGAGTGTCACCTCTATGCAAAGGATAACATAATTTTCAATTTAATATATTTACATCATATGCAATTAGATTAAACCCCACGTACATAATTAAAAGAAAGATCAGCAAAGGTCCTTAGATAATTTTCTCCTCAGTAGATATTCTCAAAAGATTCCTTACTACTTCTTAGGAGGTAGTTTCAAAAGTAGCTGAGCCAACCTAATGCTTTTTTTTGCCAACAAAAGGTAGAGATGCTCCTTCCTTCCTTTTCTTTAATCCATGTCAACAGATCCGTGTTTCCATCTTTTTCCTTGTGACAGATGTTGTGCTTGTGTGCCTTTTGTGTTTTTTCTCCTTGACTTTGCTGGTGAGGATGAAGGATGTGAGGAGGAATGGAAGGATACCCTGAGTCAACAGTTGGCTGCCCAGCTGGTGTTGGCAATGGCGTTTTGGTTTCTGTGTCCACAGACCCTGTTTGAAGATCGACAACTGACAGGGAGAGATGAGATCCACCTCACTGAGTGGGGCACAAGTATCTGCCAATAAGTAGCTTCCAGTAAGAAGGGCTTAGGAAGATGGAGGAAGGGCACAGTTACAGGGACCATGCATTCAACAAAACAAGGCTTAAATGGCCATACATTAAGTACTTGCGTGCAGGCAAGGAAGTGCCTAAAAGACAACACTATGGGGAAATCTCTTGCAACTCTTCTGAGAAATCAGCATACTTCGATATTTCTCTGAAGTGCCCATACATAAATGGCGAATAAACTGGAGGAACTGGAGAACTGTTTGCAGTTGCAGGCCTATGACCTCGTTGAGGTTACAGCAAGAGACATGACAGGACTGCTGTGATGGATGGCCACAGGCTTTTAGAAAGTGCAGGTCAGGAAGGTGAGGAGGGGGAGTCGCCCTTTATGTGAGAGAGGAGCTGGAATACACAGAGCTCTGCCAAAGGGCAGACAATGGTCTGACTGAGAGCTTATGGGTAAGGATTAAGGGGTAGAGTAACATGGGTGACACTGTTGTGGCCGTTTGCTGCAGGCCACCTGAGAAGGAAGAAGTAGACAGTACCTTCCATAGACAGGTGTAAGTAGCGTCACGTTCTCAGGCCCTACTCCTTACAGGGAACTCCAAATATGTTAATATTTGCTGTAGCAACAACACAGAGGGGAACAAGCAAATCAGGAGGTTCCCGGAGAGCACTGATGACAATTTCCTGATATAGGTGATGAAGGGTCAATGAGAAGACGTGCCCTGCTGGACCTTGTACTTACAAACAAGGAAGGGCTGGTGGGAAATGTGAAGGAGACAACCTTCGCTGCAGTACAGTCTGTGACCGTTGAAACAGTTACTGTAAAGCTGCTGCTACACTATTGTGCTGTTATGTTATGGTACACAGATGCTCATACATAATACAGATCCACACACAAAGCAAGCATGTTGCATAAATCTCCTACAGATTTCCTACAAGGCATCTTGTTTATACCTATTCTTCACCATTCTCCTACAGCTATTAAGATAATAAAAATTAGCTTATGTATGTACAGGTAGTAAGGAAAAGAAAAAGGAAAGCACCTTCAGATTATTCAAGGATACTGCACTTAGAATAAATGTTTTTTAAGAGGGAAAAATAAACTATAACAGGTATCATGAATATGTTTCTCAAGAGTATAGGATCAATTTGCTGAACTTTTCTGTTCAAAAAGTGTGCAATCACACTCAGTGGTGTGGAGACAGATGGCACTGTAATGGAACTTCCTACATTTAAAGGTTAGCGTGACAAATGCACAAAAATAAAGGCAAAATATATTGCTAGGTTGCCATTAGAGAACCTACAATGAGGGGGTAAGTAACTCCATTAGGAAGTGGCTCAATCACCCCAACGCTCATATAAGCACACTGCATTTCTTCACAGTTAAATCAATAGCAAATTCACCTCCCTACAAATTCTTGTGGGTCACTACAATTCCAAATATATGAATAAAACTACTGAAGCCACCTGCAACTTACATCAAGCTGCAGTTGACTTTTAAGTATGCACCTGAGGAAGGGTTTACATGATTACAACATCCATTTGTTTGGGGGAAAAAGCTAAGTATTCTCTCCGAAGTCGTGCCAACTCCCCTTTTTCCCTTTTTAAAGTCAAATTATATCCATTTATACCATGACCACATTGGTATACTGCAAACAGTGATTTTACACCACTTTAACCATCACGACACATGAACTGAAAGGAACCACCTCTATTATAGCAACATGATCAGTTCTGAAACACACAATGCCACAGGTATTGCCAAGAACCTGGATAAATTGACAGGAAGCTGAATGGTATGAGCAGCATTTTGCTGATAACTTGGAAGCTTCAGCTCCCAGACAGAATATTAGGATTCCCAAGGGAAACCAGACTGCAGCAGGTATGTCAAGGTGACAAAGTATCACTGCCACACAATCCAGTCTAAGAAATGTTCTGGCGGCTACTAGGGAAGGAAAAAAACAAAAAAAAAAAAAAAAAAAGGAAGAAGAAAAAGAAAAAAAGACAGGTTGTCAGGTAGAAAAGTAAAAGAAAATCTCAAACACATTATGACTCAGTATACATGATACATCAAGTGATTTCCTTGCAATTGCTTCTGATTAGAAGTAGCAGTGTTTTCTATCATATTTTAAAACTTTGCCAATTTATTTCAATTATTCTGATAAGATGCACGTAAGGGTAATTACTTATTCAAGACAAATACAATACCTAGAGTGAGGACTGAAACTTCTGTTACATGCATTAACATTATCTTGGATATATATGTTTCTGGTCTGCTGTTCTTGAAGGTGTTGCTAAACATATCCTCTTTTGTATTCTTCAACAGTTTGTAAGCTCTTATTCTAGCAAAGAAAACAATGTGAGAAATGGCACTAAAACTTCAATTTTCCCTGATGACTCTGCACCTGCAGCTAAAACACTTCAATTTTATCGAAGAATGGTCTCCTCAATGACAAGTAAAAGAGTTTATGGAATATAAAGAGATAATGTATTAAAACCAGAAAGAAACAATTATTCTTTCTAGAATTACATTTCTGATAATCTCAGCTAGGTAAAGTTTTAACTCTGTTACCAGAAGAATTAAAGAGAATATTTTAGAATCAAGTGACATTTCTACCATTCTGAGTTCCTTCAGATTTCCAGGATCTTATACATAGATGGAAAGCAAAAACTTGGCTTATGACACTAACTGCTTTTCTTAATCAGATGTTCTTGTTGTGTTAAGCAGTAGCAGTTTCTCTTTCCAAATGTACTTTTCTTCATGTACTACAGACGAAGGCTTTCTCATTACAATGTTATTCCTTACTTTCCTCAATCTCTAAAAGTGTTCTCCTTGCTTTGGGTGCCTTCCTAAGTACCCTCTTGTAGATGCAGAGTTTTTTTTTCTAATTAATTAAAAGCCTTTCCTCCAAATCTTTTATAGTTATGAAACCTAACATTACTAACAGTAAACCCAAAGATGATTTACGGAACGTAACAGTCAAAATTGTTCCTACAGAGAGAGATATACACATTTTCATATATACAAATATAAATGTACACACACATGATGAAAAGCTCATCTCCACACATGTGAAGGGACAGAGAGAGACAACAGCAGAAGGGGAAACAAAAATAATACCTGGCCCCAGCTACCCCTAGGCCTACCACAGGAGAGATACCAGCCCATAAAGGCTCAACAGCAGAGATCCCTGTCCTGGCCCCTCCAAGGGCATCACAGGAGCCCCCAGTCCCTGGGGCCAGCAGAGAGTCCCTCCAGTCTGTGCCACGGGAGAGGCTCCCTGGGCGCCATACTGAAATGTCTAAATCCTGCTACTAGTGGGATCCACATTGCATTTATGTATGTGTTTCGCCCTAATGGACCTTCACCCTCACTAACCAGAACAGGATGAGGCCACAGGGGCTCTTTGTTTTTGCATGGTGCTGTGCTTTCTGTTTGCACAGCTCTGTGTGACTGGCCATGTGTATCTACCTATATTACAAATGTAGGTGCGTTTGTGCGACTACTGGTTACATGCTCAGCCTTACTACTAGTTGGACCTAGGGCCACAAAGCTGTAGCAGCCTCACCCCTACTGGGCTATTGGGTTCAAGAGTTGACTAAAAATATACATTTGTATATAAAAGGTATATACATTTTATGCTATATACTGAATGTATATATAAAATGGCAATAGAAAAAGTAATTCAGGAAGGCCTGAGGAGAAAAAGGCTCCCATGGTACTTTATAAGGACTGAAATGAAACTCCGAGATGATGGGGATTTGGCAAGAACTAAAAAATGCTGTTCTTCAGTATAAAAGTACCACCAAGACAGCATCCAGCATTGTTGGGAGGGCATTAGTAAACAAAAGCAATTATCTAACATTCTCAGTATTTGTAAGTCTTCATTGTCACTAAATGTTCAATGTAATTCAAACATTTGCAGTGGCACTTTGCCTGATTGATTTATAATTGAAAAATGCAGTGGGTGAGCTCCCTGTCAAATTTCCTAACAGATTCAACAAAACAACTAGTAATTCCTATTCCATATTTCTGTGCAATAGCGCTGATTCATGCTAACATATCTCTAAAACGACTGACTTTACACATCAGACCAAGTATAGTGGTATTTGTATCAGTTGCCTGTTTCTTTCCCTAAATGCTTCCACTTAAGAGCAGGTTTAGCTCAGCCCGTTTGAGCGTGGTACTGCTAATGCAAAGGTCAGAGGTTCAATCCCTGTATGGGCTATGCTGAGGGTTGGACTAGATGATCTCCAGAGGTCCCTTCCAATCTTATCATTCTATGATCCTGGAAACTGTTGGTGAATCTGAAGAAGGCATTCAGGAAAAATTAGGCACTTCTGCTTTTACTTTTGTTGTTCCAAGTGTTCTTCTGTAGTCTATTAAAATCAGTTTCTGAACAATTAACTGAGGAACTGGAGGAATTACTGTGGACACAAATAATTTTCCAGACTTTTTAACTGATGATTGTATCAGTAGTCAAGCTCTAAATACTTTTACAATGTTGCTTCCTGAGCCCTTTATCATAATGAAATCATAGTCAACTTTGTTGTTCCAGTTGGAATGTAAGACAGATCTTTTTTTGTACTCATGCATTAAAGTGACAAAACACACACAAACACGTGATCAGCACAGGTGAAAGTCTGAAAGTGGCAGATTTAAGCTCTCAAAACCTCATAAGCTAATTGATACTAGCAAAAGCATATGAGCTAAACAGAAGGTTTGGCACTTTACTGTCTGCACCATGAACAAGTGCACTGTTGAAGAATCACAGTATTTTTAGCTTTTTGCCAATTAAGGTGATTTTTGTTTGTATCGTCCACAGGGGAGGGGGAAAAAAAGTAAATTCTGCAAAAGATCCATAAATAAAGGCATTTACAAACAAAATGAGAGAGACACACTCAACTGGAATAGTACTGAGCTCTTTAAAGAAATGCAAAAGGCTGGGTTATTATGTTTTGTTTTGTAAGGCAGCACGAGCTTTTCATATCTCTAGTCATTCAGACAATCGATTGAGATTTATTAACCTGTCAAACAAAAGCAATGTTACAACACATACAATTGCAGTTCATTCTAAAACATTTATTGCTCTGTAAACAGAAAACCCAGAACCTCCTTAAACAGTCTGTCCCTTTTTTCTCCTTGAAACAGAAAGAAAAGTGTGTTAGACACAAGGAAGTGCTAAGTGACGCAGTAACAGAAAGGAAGACGTATTCATGAATTTACATACATTTTTTAAGATATGAGAAGCATAAAGTTAAAACAGATTATCATAGTGATTACCTACATTAAGAAAAAAAAAATCTTCGATGTCTATAACTTACGTTAAATCAAATAGGAACACAGAAGCTTATGAGAAATGGTTTAGATTAAAGGTGGTCACAAAACCAAGGAGAGGATGACCTCTGCCCCAGTAGGAGATGTAAAACACCTCCCACATTTGGACAATATTGATAGAAGTGATATGAGAGGCAGTAAATGGGTATATAGTTCTTTGTTTACTTTGTGTATTCAAGCCATGTAAATCCTTAACCATAAGCTAAAGCTAAAACAAGTGTAAGGTCTCTGTATATTCTATAAATCTTTGGACACAGAACAAAACTCCTCCTTCAAGGAAATCTAAGCAATTAGGGAACACTAGATGGTTCATAATTTAAGTATATAACACATCTGTTGAGAAAAAACTTGATTTTGAATTTTTGTTACTATTAGTATTCTAACACTTCTCAGATATGCAAGGAATACTTTTGAAAAGATCAACATGCATTAGAATTATGAAAGAAGAAAACATAGGAAGGACGAACTTCAAGTGTAGTGGAGAGCCATCGAGTTGGGGGCTGGAGCATGTTCAGCCCAGAAGATGAAAACTTCAGGAGAACCTAACAGCAGGTGCCCAATATCTCTGAAGAGGTTACTGAGAAGATGGAGCCATGCTCTTACATGCACAGTAGGAACATGTGAAGATGGTCATAAACTGAAATGAGAGGTTCTGATTAGATTGAAGAAAAAAGAAACCACAACAGTCATGGTTGGATGGCACTGGAACTGGTTGCCCAGAAGTCATGCAGTCTCTACCCTTGGAGGTTTTTAAAATCTGAGCAGACACATCCCTGAGCAACCTGATTTGAATTCAATATTGACCTGCTATCAGGGGTTGGACTAGATACTTTGCAAGGTCCCTTCTCTTCTATGGAAGAGTAAAATATAATGTATTCAGTATCTTTAAGCATCCCTCTGCTTCACTTTCCAAATCCTCAAAATATTAAAATAATTCCTTGAATAATATCAGTATACTGAATAATGGTCTTTCATATGTACCGTATGTTCAATCAATTAATACCTAAAAGAAAGCCTGACTGTAGGCAAAAGGGAAATGTTTTCTTTCTTGTACACTCCATTTCCTGGAATTTCTGCAATACAAGGGAAAAATCAATAAATATTTGAAGAACTAGAAGATTTTTCTAGCACAGCGCTACTACAAATGATGATGATTCTATGACAACATAATGAATATTAATTTTAGACATCTTTTGATTTCTTAGTCTGTGCCTAAGACTGTAAGTACATTCTATCTCCTGAGTCAAGGGAGAGGGAGATTAACAGCAAGGGGATGTTCCCAGAAGTCAAACAGGACAAACATTTGTTTCAAATATTCAAATATTTTACATCAAACCCTATGACCTGCAAGGAAACTAGCCTGGCAAACTTAAATGGCTCTGACAAATGCTTAGAAGGAAGGTATTTATTAAGAGATTGAAATAGAAAGACTAAGATACCCATAAAGCTTGAACTAGTCATCTAGTTTCTCTTCAGGGATAGAAACATGATTCTAGGGAATGAGTCTCTCAACACTGTGGCAGATCTTTCTTAAGATCTATCTAATTCTATTTAAGTTTATGTATCACATCCTGCTTGATTCCTAACAGGTAGGACTAGGAATCCAAGTAGTTTCTTTCACAAGTCTTTTGATTGGGGACTTGCACACCATACACTAAATATAGAAATCAACAAGAAAAAGAAGAAAGGTGAGGCTCAATTCAAACATCTTATTTTTCTTTCTTTGACATGCTGCTGCTGTTCAGACTGATCCTAAAGCAATACAGCACAGCATGTCACAAGTATTATTATGTCTTCGTGCTGCAGAGTAACTGAAATCCTTTTATTAAAATACAGCATTCTGTGGTGGATTTCTCCATCCTTGCAGTGACATTGAGCCCAAAGCTCTTATTAGTAATCACTTTACACAAAGACAGATCACATACTCAACTTAGACAGGGAAGCTAAGGACTCAATTCACAGATTTTTTAAAATGATGTGAAAGCTGGTGAGACTAACTAGTTCCTTCAAAGAATGGTCTCATTTCCAAACTTCTGTCGGAAACTACGTTGAATGACTTTTTAAAATAGCTCATTTACTGAATATTTAACTTACATATTCAGCCTTCATTAATGTTGTATTATTAAAACAAAATCAGCCTCAACAACATCAGAGAAACAAAAGGATAGATATTATACATAATATTAACCATATTAAGAAAATTTAAGGCTAGCACCACAGTCATAAAGAACAGCTGTAAAACAACATAAAAATTAGACTTACAACAAAGTATCAGTAAAATAGTCTTTCATCAGCTTATTTAAAGTAAACCATCACCTTTCAAGCATACTTCTCTTCACTTGATTGTAAGATAAGACAAAAAATCAAGTGAGATTGTCAAGGAGAGAGAAAAAGGACAGTAATAGCTTGTTCAAATGCCTTAGAATTACTATTTAATGCAAGAGAGAATAGAGGATGAAACTCCAACATCAGTGCTCCTGAAGAAAACCCCTTTCCTTTGAGAGAGACATGCCAAAGCATACATTTGCAGCTGACTCTTCTTTCCAATATCTTCATGAGATTTTAAATTTAGACATGTAACATCCTAAATGTTTGAAGAGTTTTTTTGCTGTGATGTGAGCCCTGTCACATCATCCACCAATCCTCTTGAGATAGAATGCTTAGCCTCAAAAAAAGTCATGCTTTTACTATTTTAGTATATATGTCATTAACTTAATCTACTGTTTCCTCTTCATCTTCACTCCCTAAAAAATGGCTGGGAAAGCATTAAGAACAAATGGGCTACAGCACACTATTAACTCTTCATAATTTATAATGAAGTTACATAGATTAATGCAGTCACAAATTTTTCATTTTCACAAATTTTTCGTTTTCACCTTCAAGGCCCTATATTATCTTACAATCACTGTACGGCTTGCTTTTATTTCCTTTTACTCCTGAGGCATCTTCTATCCTTTCACTTAATTGTGTTCTTTATCTCCTTCTCCCACTTTCAGCTGTGTGTGTCATGCTGACCCCTGGTGCCTCATACAATCTTTATGTGCACACTTTTCACCCTTCTTTAGCAATATCTTTGAAAATAAAAACTCTTTCAGGAATCACTGGTACATTCTCTTCTTCCTCTTCTTCTTGTTGCTGAGCTTTTAACAGAAATTTGTCTTGCTTAAACTACTTTTGTTTCTTGCTGGACCAGGGTAGCAGAGAATACAGCCGAAAGCTAATGCAGAGTTGGCTGATTCAGTTCTTAATTCTATCAAAAATGACCTCTTTAACCCTGCGGAAATTTGAGGGATGATACTTGCCTGTCTTCTAAAATACAAACTTGGAAATTTGTTTACTAAAAAAAACGCCTGAAGTTCATTTAATGAACACCAATCAGCAGGGAAAAAAAAAAGGTGATTAGCTTCCACAAGCTATATCTGTACTTTTTTATAATCTTATACAATTAAGCATACCATATTGTTCTGCCAACTGACCAAATTAGATCCCATGACTCTCGTTCAGTTTATGTAACCATATTTGTTTTCTTTTTTCTTCACATGCTAATGTGCACTTAAATATCAACATGATATACACAATGCATAGCAACAGGAAAAAGAGTTAGCAATCAGGCAGGGTGCACACAAAAATTGGGAAACTCTGAGACTCCCAGGTCTAGTAATGGTCATAGTACGATAAGAGTCACAGACTCCAAGCTTCCCAATTCAAACACCTTCCCTTTCAAATACCTGCTCCACCTGCTCACACTCTCCATATAAATCATGAGATTACCATTGTAGCAGTTATTAGTTTAATTAGAAAAGGTAACTATTTTCTTAGGAAAATATTTAAAAAACCCAAGTGCAAACACTTTTTTTTGCTGAAGATAACCCCCCTTCTTTCACTGAAAATTTTATGCCTGAACAATTAAAAGCTGCAACTAAAAGCAGAGTCTTCAAAAGACATATCGTAGCTAATCTTAAAACCTAAAATACATGCTCATTCTTTCTAGAATAAAAGGTTTTGTTGGCATTCTCTTGGGATAACCACATCATTCCAAGTAGAGAGCAATAAGATAAATTACATACTATTACATTTTTTGCCCATGGCACTTTTTTGAATCGGTAATATTTTGAATCTGTAATAGCTTTTAAGTTCAGGACAATAGGCTGCAATGTCTAATGCTTCCACTCATTAGTCTGGAGCTGCAGGATGCAATAATGCTTTCTGCAAACAGCAACTAAATGGATCACTATGACCAGATACCTGTTTACAAGGAAGAGGACAACTTCCTAATGGAGGAAGGCATTTTCTGTAGCGGAAGACATTTTCTGAAATGGATGAAATCTCATCAGCTAGTCTTAGCTAGTCAGCAAGGCCCTGAGGTTTTGAAGTTTTATGAAGTGAAAGTGTTACTAAAAATTAAAATAAACATTTCTCATTAAAATACAACTGTTTTAGAAAGTAGTTGTAAAAGCATTTTAAAAAGATTCCAGTGTTACAGGAAATTATTAACTTGTAAGCCTTATATCTATACTTGGTAAGATCTGATGATGACACAAAGTTACTCAGGTTAGCTATCTAAGAAATGCCTATAAGAAATGTAAAGAAGCAGGATAGTTTATGGTTCAGTAAAGTGGCAAATGAAAGACAATGGTTAATAAATGTAAGTAATATACATTAGCTGGAAAAAATGAATTACTTGTACATCTTGCAACATTCGGTTTAAGTAGTAGACAACATAGCTCAGTGAAAATCAGCACTTACTGAACAAAGACAATAACAAATATACAAGATGCTACAAGACAGGAAAATAAATAATATGGTTCATATGGTATATATTCATAGAAATATATAATATGGTCTCATCTGGAATACTCTATGCCACAAACAGTATTTTGTCTTAAAATTCTTTTGTTAGGAAGGGTCTGACAAAACACAATCAGAATGATTACAGAGAAAGAAATCCAAAACCCCAAAGCAATTGCTTTATACTGTGAGAGTCTGAAAAGACTGGAAAATGTTTACTTATGGAGAGAGAAATAAAAAGAGATGTGATAAGAAGAACTGAGAATATTGTGTGGCAGATTGCTTACTTCTTGTCTTTCTGACTTGGAAAATAAAAATGTTCAAATGCAAGGAATTTAAAAGGTGAGAAATTCAGAACATATGCATTATCCCAGGAAATCATCAGTATCAAGAATAAAAAATCAAATATTATAAAATGAATACTAAAAGTCTTTTTTTTTTTTTTTTTTGGAGGGGGTGTCAAAAATAGTCTTCTGGATAACAGAATGAGTGAATTTAAGTGGATAAATTAACCCCCTCTATCTAATAGTGAATTCTTAAGCATCTGCTATTAGCCCTTGTCAGAGATCGTAGTGAATAATATGGACATCAAATCTGAGCATGAGTAGTTTTTATATTCTGTACTATTTTAACTGAAAAGAGAGAAAAGATATCTTTGATAGAATAGGAGGGTAGCATTTCTGCCATTATTGGGAAGTGTTTGCTACTTCAAATCAGAATCATTTCAGCCTTACTGAGCCTTAACTTGAACCATTTCCTTCTTGGTTTTGAATCATGCTATTATTCTAAGATAAAGAGATGTTGGAATGGAAAAGTTAAGCATGCTTTTTTAGCAGATAAAGCTATAATTTCTTCAACTTTTCTATGTGCTACAAGCTGTTTTGTCTTTATAACACCAGCCTATCACAATAATAACAACAATGATAAAAGAAAATTCCCAAGCACATTGCTTTAAGAAGTACGTTTTGTAATCATCTTATAAGTGCACTTATTGTGCGATACAGCAATCAACCTAAACACAATATCCTGCTCTGTTTAGACTATAAATATTTTTTCAGTGCTAATTGATGGCCCTATATGTAGCTTTTCTGCAGCCATGCCAAAACCCAGACTTTTATAAATTCTTTACTGCATAATGGAATAAACAGAATCCTGCCTCGAATGTTCTCTCTCTGAAAACTACCTACAGCTGGATCTCCGCAAACAGGAGGAGAGGAACTTGGAGAATAAAGAGAAATAAACAAATGCCCCTGGTCCCCCTTCACCCCTCGGGAAGCCCAGCTGTAGTGCAGCAGAACACCACACTTCGCCTTTCAAAGGTTTCCCTATGATAAGAAGTTACAAAGAAGCAACAACAAAAAAACGCTGCTAAAAACGCAATTCCTTGTTTCGTCTTCTCTCTTTGTTCTGAAAGTGTGAAGCATTGTTGCAGCAAGCTCAGGAGTGATTACAAAAGTACCTCAAGATACAGAGAGGATCACTGCACTAGATCTTTTCGAAAGAGGATTTATTCATGCTTGCTATAATCCAAAAGATAAAAAAAAAAAAAAAAAATTGTGAAAATTCTTGTTAATTAAAACCTAATTATTCAATGATTGCTCTGTTTGGCATCTCCAAAAAAAGGCTCAAGGTCTTGAAAAAAAAGAAAAGATAACTCAGTAAGCAAATTATCACAAAAGAAAGATTCCCCCCCTCTTTTTTGCTACTAACCATGCTACTAACCATAATTAACATGTGATAATACTCATAATGAGTTCCCTAAAACAAGTCGTAACACATCTCCAGTGACCTGCTAATCTGTATATAATGTTTTTAGAATTTGGAGGTGCACCAGTCTCTTTGTGCTTACACATTCACCTCATGTAAAAGCAAAGAAGGCTGCAGAACATAATTTATTATTCTGCATCACATTCCATCAGGTCCCTTAGCAGCTACTTGATACTTTATCAAGATAAATGCAAGGAAGAAAAAAAAATCCTTCCCCCCATAGGATACCCCAAAGATTAATAACCAATTATAATCTTTCTTTCTGCTTTCAATCAGGTATGTTAAGCGAAAGCAAGCCTTGACCAGGTTATTTTTTTTATAGAGTTTGAATGACTTTTTTCATCTTCATAAGACAAATACGTCCATAAACAAACATGCAGTGCAGTAACAAGGGCAATGTCTGGCACACTTAAGAGCTAAATTACTTTCAAGCCATGCAACATCTCATTTTTCTTCCACAAATATATAATAAACACTACTGGCATGGTGTGTCTGTCTATGAGCACGTATGCCTCCGGAGAGCGAGGAGGAAGAAAATAAACCCCTGTGAACTGAGAGCATGATAACTGAAACTTGGTAACTGTTGCTTTCTGTTAATTGCCTTGTATGTATAAAATAAAGGCTTGTTACATATTTAGGGGAAAGGAGTATGTTTATAGCATATCTTCAGAAGTTCTCCATTGCTGGGTGTGAGCAAGTGTCTAGCATTCCTTCCCCTATATCCACGTCCACTACACTTACAGAACTGGGACGGGAGCTTCACTATAACAGACTTCACCATCCAGCCTGGGAGATGCAAGTAAGGGCCAAGCTGACTATTTCGAAGCTGAGGCTGGTACAGGATGCAGTCACAAGGTTGTTCAGCAGTGTATCACATAAAAAGTGCCTTCCACGAGGCTGCTGTGATCTTTACACCCCAAGCTGTAAGCTTCTGGTAGTATTTCAAGGAGGTGGCTTTTACATACAAGACACCACATCGTTCAATATCTACTTATATTAAATTGATACATGATACATAATTTGTAGATAAAACATTTTTTAACATTGAAAACTGGCCATAAGGTTGTTTGTTTGCTTGTTTATTGGCTTTTTTCATTAAGAGGCATCATGCTTTGAATTAATTCCCACCATGGTAACAATAGCACAGTTAAAAAAAAAAAAAAAAAAAAAAAAAACAAAAAACAGTGTGGGAGGATTAAAAATAAGTAAAAAAGAGAGAGATGATTCCATCGGATCATGCTTCTGATTACAGAAGAAGTAAGAAGATATACATGTGCCTAGAGCTTTTGATAAACACAATAAGGAGCAAGTTTTACTGGAGGATTTTCTGTTATCATTTTAAAGAAAGACCAACTGAATCATGAGGAAGAAGTAATTACATATGCATTATTCCTACTAATCAAACTTTTTCAGCCAACACACAGTAACTTCTCTTGTAAACCACTCACTGATATTCCCTGATATCATGTAAATAAAAGATTTTAAAGCTATGCTATTTACTATGTCAGGTTGTCCCATATTAGAAGGAATTCAAGTGCTAGGCTAGCAAAACCTACTAAATAATCAAATTACAATTTGCTCAGATGCCTTCTAGAAATAAGTCTTCAACCACACTGCAGAGCAAGAAAAGTACAAGAAAAAGAAAGTTCTAGTCAAGAACCTTCCTGAGAAAACAATAACTAGGACACTCCTCTGGGAGACCTAAGAACTGGAAGTTTGACCTCAGGTTGGAGAGAGATCAAAAAGCTGATTTACCAATTTTTTTTGAGCAAGTATTCTATACAGTAGACAAGCACAACATTCTCCTCTGGTCTGCTTTAGAAACAAAACAAAAATCCCAGATTGCTGCTGTGTTCTTTATGGGGTCTATTTTTCTTGGTATTTCAAGAATGCTCTGGGACTACTTCTCAAATTATTCTTTACAAAAGATTATCTGGAAGAGATGTTTAGTTCCTGAGAAACAGACATAAACTGTTCAGATTGGACAACACTGGACACTCAAGAAAGTAAAAGATTAGTTTCTCAGAAAACTTCAAAGTCAGAAAAAGAGGTTTCTATTGAATTTGGCATCTCATCTTGGTTAGAAGGCAGACAAGTGCAAATATCCTAACTTCAAGTCAATATTCTGTATTTATCACTTCAATCACTACAAAGTGAGTCTGCATGGAATGACTGAACTACACACAAATACTGTGACATACTTCATGTACTTCTCACACCCTAACAGCAAAATATGTCATATGTAAAATAAACTCATCAGGGGAGCAGACTTGGCTCTGATCACAAACCTGAGCATGCCACATGGACAGGAGCAGTACAACCTCTCACGCAGAGATCTGCAGCACTACGTTAGCTTCTCAGTAGATCTGCCATCTCACAAGGAGTGCCCTCACCACCACACAGCACGCTGCTGCCAAGGGAGAGCCTTCTCTACTCTATTTGAAAGTGGGACACTGTGAAGCACATAGGATGCAAGAACAAGAGGAATACTGATGTAGCGCAACTTTGCAGACAAGTGATTCTAAACAGACACACAAACATTGTGCAAGTGGTGATTAAACAATCACCAGTAACGTGAACAAACAAGCAAACAAAAAATCCCTAAACAACAACAAAACCCCACCACTGAACTATTCCTAACATCAGGGACCAGAACCCAGCTGCCCCACGCCCTCACTGAATGTACTAAGGACCTCTATGCAGGAGTCAGCACCAGCAACGCACGTGACACAGTAAGTTCTTCACTGGCTATAACCCATTAATTGCCTAACTTGAAAGCATTAATAAACTGCAATTACATCAGCACAGACAGGAAAGTCAAGAGTTTTTTTCAAAAAAGAATGCCCAGACCACTGCAATCTACCACAAAACACACTGGCAGCAAGGAGGAGTTATAGAATAATATTGCTCTCTCTTCACTCAGTAAGCAGGTGGTAGCACATTCTGTGTTTGCTTATGTACAAAACACAATCTATCTAAGGAAAGAGATCTATCCTTTACATACAAACTCTGCTTTGTGTGTGCCACTGATTGCAGCCTAGTATTTTAAAAATCAGGTCTAATATGACCATTATGATCGAGGCTACATCACTGGAAAGGTGAATATCCAATGATATTCTAAAACAACTGGTTAAAAGGATGAGTTCAAGGAGATAAAATAGCACAGCACAGGTACATCAAAATTGTTTATACTACGAGCATCTGTTTAGAAGAGTTTTTCAGCTAGGGAAAAATCAGTAATGCATGCCTATTTAAAGAACAGCCTACAGCCAAGGTTGAAAATACTGCTATCGATACAGCTCTGAACTGTAAGCTGAAAAATGTCTATGTATTTTTCCATTTAGTGTTTTTATTATTTCTATAATAAAAAGTCTAATTTGTGGACTGTAAACATTCAGAGAAGACTGGAAATCAAGTTATTTACAAAATGGAAAGAGACAGACTTAGGATGACTGAAACACATGATTTCAACATCAGGCATTCCAGTTCACAGCTCAATGCACCACTTAAAAAACGTGCTCCACACCTTTGTAATTTCTATACCTTACTTAAAGTGCTCCTAACAAATTCAACTTCCAGGTATACACAAGGAATAACAGAAACATCTCTAAAAATAATTGCTTATCTGAACACTGTAATAAGTACATATGACACATATACTAAAACTGGTAAAGTTGTGGGGGGGGAGGAGAGGAGAGAAGGAAAAAAAACAAAAAAATGCATGGGAAGAATTAGAAATAAAAATCAGGTTTTGACAACCAGTTTTACACCAGCTCACAATAATGATGTTCACATTAAGTGCCAAATCAGCCTCCTTCACCTTATCTTTACGTTTTAGGATAAAAACTAGTATTACTCCCTGGTAACAATGTCCTAAATTTCTATTACTCTTTTGCAACATCTCTTGTAGCAAAATGTCTCCAAAAACTTATCTTTGAAATTCCCTTTTTTAATGACACAAAAAGTCCACTGAGACTCATAAATCCTAATGTCATTTATTCAGTTTATTTATTAAAATTTTTAATGAACTCTCGCTAGACTTGATATAGAGATTATTCATAACTATGGGATCCATTAATTAACTAGAAATGGAAGAAATTGCAAAGAAAGAGTTTTAAATTACAGCAGTAATTTAAAATCACTTGAAATTTTTAAATGGTTATAATAGATTATCTTATTTAATAGTAGAGGCTACATAGATCATAATAGTTATAATAGACTGATTCTTCATAAGAGAATTATGAACATTCGTATCACTGCAACGTTATTTTCTTTTAAACAATGGATATAAATGACATTTGTTTGTTTTTAAAGTCCACACTACTCAGGTACTTCATTTTATAGAAAAGTTATAGGTAAAAAATCCTAAAACACTAGAACAATAGGCCTTTACCCCCCAGATCTTCACACAGGTAAATAATTAATTCATCTGTATACATACCGATATGAGTATATGGGAAATATGTATTTAAATATTTGCATGTAAATGGCTGAAATCATCTAGGATAAAACTGTATTTGAAATGCATGTAGCAACATAATGTTTTGCCACTTTGAAACAAAATCGCCTCAAGACTGCATTGAAAAGTTACAGTTCATATGCACACACTATATACATGTATATACACAAACTGACACAGAGAAATCTTATGTACTCTTAAAACATGCTCATTAAAAACAAAGATTAATATTCTAAAATAATATTTATAAATCCCCCAAATACGTTTTAAAATCATTTAAGCCCTTTAATTCAGAATCCAATGGAGAAATACCATGTGGTAAAAGCACTTTTGTTCCCTTATTTTTCTACAGATCAGATTTGTTAAACATACAGCTGAGTTTATCAAATTTCACAGACCCGTCATCAATTAAATTCTGATTCTGCCTTTGTAACACATTTTAAAGGATCTATTTCACAGTAGGGAATTCCCTTTGTAAAAATTTGAAATGCAGTAAAATGCTAAGTAACTAGAAATACACAAAACAACTTACTTTCCAAATTATGATTATATAAAGGTAGGAAAATAACAAAGTATATGCAAAAAGTAATACCCTTTTATATTTTTTTTCTCAATTATCTGAATAAAATACATAAAAAGAACACAATGTTTTGAACATTATGGCAGGAAATCTCTACAATATTCAAGTACAAATTGTTTCTCCAGCTGGTTTTGACAAGAGTTGCATTTGTGTATATGACAGCAGAGTTTGGCACATACTTCCCTCCAAAATCTTTAACATTATTTAAGACCAAATTGCTAGTACTTAAACTGCTGATCACATTTTGATTGCTTGACTGATTGAATTACTCAAATGATGGTGCATACGTTCATACGAAACTTCATAGATTGTAAGACAGTAAGATCTATGCTGAATTTACAGGGTGTACCTTGTTTTATATTTCTGCACTATGATGAGTTTCACCTTTATGCTTACTAAATTCTTAGTTTACCACATACTGTAAATAGAAAGGTCAACATTTAAGAAATTCCCCAGTGGATAATTATGACATCTGCCAATGATTATAGTAGACATCAAATCCATTTTTATATGATTTTAGAAGTGTCTCCCTGTAGAAGTATGCCTCTACAGCAAGGGTTGGAAGCTGATATGCCACTGCTGCCAAGTTCTGGATTTGGCCTTTTATAGCTACATAGTATTTTGGTTTGGAGCAGTAGTGAAGTTTTGAAGCAAACCTCCTGACAGTCCTCAGTCAGTACATAATGGTTCGTTTCACAGCGCGGCCCTGTTGTGCACTTGACTGCTTTTGCAGGAAGTAAAACTGGAAGTCCTCTCCAGGTGCACATCAATCAATCTCCAACCCTAAAAGGGACACACAGGTCCAAAGAACCTCATATAGCTTTCTGCCACTTGTGTTCAGTCCAGGCATCAGACTAGACTTAATGGAAACGAAAACATCCAAATCACATCCTTCATAGATACATGAGCCTGAATACCAAATACTTTGACATAATAATCCGATCCTGTTGAGCCCAATTATCTGCTTGTGCAGACATTGCCTGTAAATCCTGATATACTGCTGCAGCCTTACATGATACTAATTTTATCATGAACTCCAAATCTGTTCTGTAGCTCTGTTAGTTTACCACTTGGGACTAAACACTGTGCATACCATCACTAAATTGCAGTTTAGTCAGGAATGTTTTACATTGTTTTGATTCTGTTGGTCTTGGAATTTTGTCCTTGTTTTAAATCCCCATGCTCTGACATTTGTGACTTCTGTAGATGCGACTATCTTAAAATCTTAAAAAACAAAAAAAAAGAAAAAGAAAAAGAAAAAAAAAAAAGAAAAAAGAAAAAAGAAAAAGAAAAAGAAAGAAAAAGAAAGATCTGATATGAACATCTAAAAAAAAATCTAAAAGACAACTCAGTTGAACTATTTGAACTAACTGAGAGGAATCTTGGTTGAGGTAACTCTACCTCATGCAATGAAGCAGCATGGGTTTGAACATTTAGCCATGGCTTTAATTCTTTTTTTTTTTTAATCTTTCCTTGAAGAAGAACAGAAGAAAAGTACTGTGAAAACAGAATTTTTGTTTATCTAACACACCTTTCAAGCTTAAAATCACTGAATGTAATGCAGATATTACTGCATTCAAATATTTTCATTGTAAACACAGTTATAGCTACCTACAGCTGAATAAATAAAAATATTTACAACACAGTGTCAGGTTTCTTTTTTTTTAATTATTCTAATCCTTTTAAATAATGATCACCTTCTGACTTTTCTGAAACAGAGTCAAATAAACTACAATCTTTGGGAAAGCTGTCCTCTAGATATTGCTATTAGGTCCCTCACATCAAATAATAACATTTAATTTGTCACCAATACAACTGACATTCCGTCTCCTTACTCTCTGTTAGATATGATAACAGGTATGACCCAGTTTCATATCAATTAGCAATGCCTTCTGCTCTCTTTTCTGAATTAAAAAACGTCTTACAGACATGCATCTATTAAAATGAGAAGTATGCATTAAAGACTTTGGTCATCCTTTTTCCACCAAAACCACATCATACAACACTGCATATCCTGGTTTTATATTCTTTGGACATATAGTTATGCAAAACAATAATTATATAAGACAGCAACATTAAACTCCGGTTTCTAGGTGGAGCAAAAACAACTAAATAGCTTAACAAAACTTGCTCTCTGTTTTCTACTCCCCCTCACTTCCCCAAAAAATTCTTTTCCCAATATTTGCTCTAAATTGAGAATGAACATAATCAAATTTCACAATTAGTGGACTCCAAACTGAAATTTACAGCTTTGTTACTTG
This sequence comes from Rhea pennata, assembly GCF_028389875.1. NCBI lineage: Eukaryota > Metazoa > Chordata > Aves > Rheiformes > Rheidae > Rhea > Rhea pennata. Next base: position 140,213,481 of record NC_084663.1, on the reverse strand, counting down.
GATTCCTCTTAGAATATATCATACAAAGCCTACTTGCAAAAGTAAGATTTCTCAAACTAATAGGTTTTAAATCAGAAAACAAGAATTATTATCTCAGAGATTTAGAATGCAGGAGGAAAAAGATTGTTTAGAAAAAAACATATGCGCTCTTTATAAAAATGGTAGCTTTAATGTTTAGACACTTAAGAGGTAAATCAGCCACAAATGAATGAAAAGTAAACTGATCTATGCTTAAATATTTTTTTCTAAACTTTGAGTAGGCAAGTTCAGATTTATGCATGGAATGGAAATTATTAAACTTTCCTATTCCTGGAGAACGTTAGGTAGTAAGTAAGCGCAATCTGCATTACAAACATCATGCATAGTGAAGGAAAATGATACTTTCCAATGATCTCTTGCTTCAACAATATAAACATTTTTGAAAATAGATAAATGATTTTTTAAATATTGACCTCACCTCTAAATCTAAATACTTATCATGTAAAAAAAAAAAAAAAAAAAAAAAAAAAAATGTAACCTGGACAGTGCATTGGTAACTTTGCAGCTAATTTGTTCCCTCCTTACCTTCTCTGGAGGTGCAGGAGGGTCAAATCTCTTTGCACAAACTAGAAATGCATCAGGCTGTGGCTTGCCATGCTTCACCTCAGGGTCATCTCCCAACACAATATGATGAAAAAGACCAAAGAAGTCTTTGTGTCTGGTTGTTTTCATCTGAAATGTCACTTCAGCTGAGCTAGTGGCAACAGCAATGGGTATCCTGTGTTTGTGTAAATGACGGATTAGCTTATCAACCCCTGTAAAACAGAAATATTTTATATATATATATACACACACACACACACATATATATGCACTTATCTATATACATATATACACACACACATACATATACATATATATCACTATTTATCTCCATTTACATACATTTAGTAGTATCTTAACAATACCATCTTACTGAACATAGTAACACATTTCAAACAGTGTGGAAGAAAATTCTTGCTATAGCTGAAATGCTCCCATTACACATGTACACACACCAAAAATGTTCCTCAAGGTACATACTTATCCTAGAATCAAATAATGCTTATCTCAAAATACGACAAAATGAGTTCATCACTTCTGTCTACTCACCAAAAGCTCATTAAGCAATGTCTCTAATATCATACATATTATCCTTTGAAACTCTCCATAAGTGAGAGAAACAAATAGAGGGGAATGTTTCCTTTTATAAACACATAGATGAAGCTATGCTTCTGCTAGAAAAAAAATCAAGATCAAAGAAATATGCTCTTCTCATGGACAGGTATGGGCTTTAATCTCTGTTGCTGGTATCAAACTGGCTTAAAGCAGTCCCTAAAACAGCTCAGTTTCTCTCTTGTAAAATTACCACAGTAAGTAACACTGAGAAGAGAAGGGGAGCTGTCAATCACAGTCATTAACATCAGAGCTTTATCTACTGATGCTATGAACTCAGAGTAATGAATATCTCAAACCTAATGGTTAGAAACCTTCAACCTGATCCAATCTTCTATGAAAGGTTAATGCAGGGAAGCATGGAAACACAGTACCCTGTGTAAGAAGGAAATACATTTCATTATCCTGTCCGAGTTTGAGTTCCCTATGCAAAGGATTAGATACTTTTTCACTGCAGCACTCTGAATATAGGATACTTCTCTCAGACCAAACAGCTACCAGGGGCCAATGGAGAGTGTATATCTGCTCCTCACCAATTCACAGGAGACCCCCCTCTTCTATATCTGTAAAATCGTTTCAGCTCTGTCTTCTAGCATGAACACAGACTGTGCTGGACACAAGATATTAGTGCAGGTTAATAACCCTCTCATCAACTTTAGTCTGTTTTCCAAACTTGTTCAGGAACTGCTCTCAGTGGGCAACAACCAACTAACACTGCATACATTTTGCTTCTTTTCAATGCTTCTCAAGTAAATAGACAACAGCGAAGATGATTCTTTCTTTAACAGGCTGATTTCACAAAACAAAAAAGGTCAACTTGAAATGATTGACAGAAATGGCTTTAAGGTATCAAAAACTTAGTACTGCATGAGTAAATACAGCAAATTTTGTTAAAAGGCTCAAAGGGGGCAGAATTTCTTCTCTCTTCCTCTCAGTGTAATACATTCCATAATAACATACAAAATTAGACACAGACAACAACACTATTTTATAAGTTTAAGTCACAAGTTTTAAAAAGATGCTAGAGTTAAATTTCTTGTTCCATCTTGTCTTGTTCCTTTTCTTTACCTTGCATTCACATACTCACGGTGGCATGACTTCTCCCACAGAATCCCCATGTGATGATTTAAGGTGTATGTAGATTCCACGAGAAAGGAAAGGAACAGACTAAGTAAGCTTTGCCAGAGACCTGTGCTGTTGTGATTATATTGCTTCCACTAGTAGTAACAGGTTTTAAAATAATATTTTGAAGTAATCACGTATACCTTATTTTCTAGGTTATTAAATTCAGTTTTCCAAAATGCAGTAAGTAGAACACTTATACTGTACTAAACACCACAGCAACTGAAAAAAATCAAGACCCAAATTGGACATACATAATGAAAAAGCACATAGCTTTAATCTCCTGAATCTCACTGCCTGCTGTACAATAGGTGTAATACTCAAATACTCCAGAGATGAATTGAAAGAAAAAGTTATTCCATTTCTGAAAAACACTCAAATATCAGAGTGATCACCATCTCAGAACAGCACATTAGAAAATTAAGATGTTATTCCAGAATATACACAAGGGGACAATTAAAATTATATCATGACCCTATTTTTGTATTTATTTCCTTTGGGCATGCAGTTTTCTAGAAACATAAATTAGAAGAAACAAAATCCATTGCATGACATCCTATGGACTCTCGCAAGGCCACCAGTAGTTCCAGAATTTTTAAATATGTCATGTAAAATGAAGCAACTATAGCTAATGTATCACTATAGCTAGTGTATCAAAGCTGATAATAGCAGCTAGATGATTTCTTCCATTTCAACTAATACTCAAGTATGAGAAGACACAAACTGCTAGGAAGTTTCACAGATATATGCTGGCAGCAAAAGAAACAGATTCTTAGAGACAGAAAGTCCCAAAAAGTAGTGTGTAACCTACACAAATTCTTTTCTCTGTTCCCTGTAAGAGTGATGCCTTCTGAACCAAAATCTTTAACCAAATTCTTATCGCAGTTCCAGCTCTGCTGTTCTAGCTCTAGTCTCATTCTTTCTGGCCATGTAGTGTGACTCCCTGTTCTTTGCTCTCCTGTACCAACTCTTGTGCCCTCACACAGCCACTCCTACTCTACTGCTTCATTCCCAGTGCCTTGTCATTTTAGTTGCTTATCACAGATTTAAGTATCTTGCAGAAATTCTCAGTGCCTCTACTCCTTCTCTGGGTTTTGAAGAGTTTGGCTACTACTCCTAAAATTGTCTATGCTGAACACTTAAGCTACTTTTTAAAGCATGTTAGAAAACTGATCAAAGCTGTCTAACTGCAGTAGCATGGAGTTCCTTGAAGAACCTTGCTTTTCATAAAAAATGACAGTGATTTTAGCTTTTAGTAACTGAAGCAGCACAAGTGTGTGTCGAGACACTATCGCATCATGTAGTAAAGATATAATGCAAGGTTGTACACTCTTCATTCAAGTTACTATCCCAGTTTGTCCACAATGTGTTCAATTCTTTGTTCTTATCTTCCAACCGCTTGAATTCTTATTCTACTTCCCACGCATGGTAATATTAAAGTAATCTTAGTCCTCATATCTGGAATACCTATGTCCGGTCTCCTGTTCCTTAAAAAAAAAAAAAAAAAAAGAAAAGAAAAAGAAAAGTCCACCTAATTCTTTGACACCCTAATTTCTCTGATTTGTATTTTCCACATGACCCAGTTTTTTTGCTCCACTGATTCCAAACAACAGTCCTGGGCAAATCAGACTTCTTGCTCCAATCTAATCATTTCTGCTTTCTGCCCCAGAGAACGAAAAGGCAAAGTGGAAGAAAGACAAGTTACTTGCATCAGTTACAGGTTGTACCAGGAAAGAACATCCCAGAACACAAATGTAAAGATCAAGTTATTATAAGCCACAACAAATAAAACGGTCATACAAGGACAAGTTTTATCAAGCAGGTAATTATGGAATACGTGACTGAACAATACAGATATTTTAGTAACATACTTGTATATACATAGAGCACAAAAATACAGTTCAATGTTTATTCTGAAACATGCTTGGAGGGAAATGTCTGACTGTCATAAAAGATGCATTCTAATGAGATTTTTGTTTTTTTAACTTGTAATGGACAACTTCATATGAAGCTGGCAATAGGAAGGCTCTGTTAGCTAATCTCCTGGGAATGCTATAAAACATTTCTAGCCATTTGTTCTTCTCTTCTGTATATGAGAAATACAATCAACCCCCTTATATTTTAGTTTACAAGTGAAAAAAAATATTAACTAAAACTTGGAAACAGTCAAGCAAGCAAACATATTTAATATGGCTTTAAGATATATATAACACTGATAATTGCAAGGCCCACTGCTTTAGGCACTCCTAGAGCTGCAAAGAAGTGCTTTGTATGCTGCTGGCCAGTAGGGAATCAATCGCTTTCTAGTCCATACAAAACTACTTTTAATTTGATTCCAGCTTCTCTCCTACTCCAGCCTTTGCAGTATTTTTATTACAGTTTCTTTTTTTCCTCCTTTTATTAAAATAATCCTTTCTGAAAATTATTTTAATCCTCCACAAGCAGTGATGGCCAAAAAGAACTTAAGAGGACTCTAGCACAGAACGTAAGAATTATGACATTTTTAGCAGGAAATGCCTGAGGAAGGCAGAAGAGACAAAAGAAAAGAGTGCTCACAAAAACAACGGAGAAACATCTGACTCTCTGTGAAATTTTCAGATAAACTTCCCACCTCCAAGGTTAACCTGAATAGTGGGTATGGCAGGAGAGAGAACATTAAAAAGAAGGAAAAAAAGCACAATGGGTAGAGGAAGAGAATAGTAACATGCTGTCAATATGAACAAGTTCCTGCCAGGAGAGAAAGTGTGGTTGGCGAAAGAAACACTTCATATACAGGCAACAGGAGCCACTTGCCAAATTGCCAGAAATGGTATATACTCTGCTGACCAGTTTTTCTTCTTTAGCAGTTACATATCTCTTTGATATTTTGTTTTCTTTCAAGAATTAATCTGAATTAGTAATTTCATAATGACCAACTAGGAAATGTTTAAAACATGGGCAGGCTGAAGATACAGATTTAAGGGTAATCATTTATAAAGGATGCGATCAAAAAGTGAGAAATTTTCCAAAGAAAAGAATTTATAGAACATGTTTATATCTAGCTTCAGTCAATAGTCAACTAGGCAAAGGCAACCTTTCAGACATTGTTTCTTACTACAATTAATAAAATATATGAGAAGGAGAAAACATGCCTTGCACATTTTTGCTATCGCTTGTGTTGTCATCTCAAAATTGACACTGTTAGAATAACAGTTGTTTTGCTGTGACTTCAGGTGCAAACATACAAAACTGAAGTTTTGGCTCTGGAAACTTGTTCTCATCCCACATGCTGAATTCAGGGATTTTTTTTATTTCTTTGTGCATCATCATTATTTCCCAATAGACAAATTCCTATGATGACTTATAATACAAAAAGTCTGACATATTTTGTTTATTGCATCTTAACACAGCATTCAGAGCTGTCTCACCTGTTTTGACAGTCTCTATAAATATCAACCTCATCTGCAATATGTTTTTTTTCCAAGTGGAGTCACATGCCCAACTGGAACTGGAATTATTACTGCTAATAATGTGTAGAGTAGTAAACAGGTGTATCTAACTATACATATAACTAACCCATCCACCTGGAAACATGAGCAATCTGTAGATGTACCTCTGCACAGATTTCTGCTCTACTCTCTAAAACCTCAGTTGAAAGCTGAATTTCCATTATTTTTGAACAGAGTCTTTAAAATGTAAATACATGCACTCCTGTCTTGTTAGATTTCCAGCTGGACAGCAACGAAACATACAAACCTTCTCCTTTAACATTAATGCATCAACCATTTAAAAGCTATCTTATGTCCTCTTAAATGTTTGTACTAATAAGCAAGTCCATTTTCATCCCCAAAAATGCTAACCTCTTCTATCACTGAAATGTGATTCAAAATACAGGTTAACCTTTTATTCTAGATACAGATTTTTTTGATTCTGAAAACATTTGAAGTAAGGCCTTATTAAACTGATGCAAATGAAGAGCTGTTAACATAAAGTAGTGGTCTACATGTCTTTTTTAATAATCATATAGAATCACAGAATGGTTGAGGTTGGAAGGGACCTCTAGAGATCATCCAGTCCAACCTTCCTGCTCAAGTAGGGTCACCTAGAGCATGTTAGACAGGGCTGCATCCACACGGGCCTTGAAGATCTCCAGAGAAGGAGACTCCACAACCTCTCTGGGCAACTTGGCCCAGTGCTCCGTCACTCTCACAGTACAGAAGTTCTTCCTCACATTCAAGCAGAACTCCCTGTAGTTCAGTTTCTGGCTGTTGCCTCTTGTCCTTTTGCATGGGACAATTGAAGAGTCCAACCCCATCCCCATCCTCTTGACACCCTCCCTTCAGGTACTTGTACACACTGATCAGATCCCCCACTCAGTCTTCTCTTCCCCAGGCTGAAGAGGCCCAGCTCTCGCAGCCGTTCCTCAGAGGGCAGATGCTCCAGCCCTCTGATCATCCTCGTAGTCCTACGCTGGACTCTCTCCAGTAGCTCCATGTCTCTCTTGTACTGGGGAGCCCAGAACTGGACACAGTACTCAAGATGAGGTCTCCCCAGGGCTGAGTCCAGGGGCAGGATCACCTCCCTCAACCTGCTGGTAACACTCTGCCTAATGCACCCCAGGATACCACTGGCCTTCCTGGACACAGGAGCACATTGCTGGCTCATGCTCAACTTGTTGTCCACGAGCACTCCCAGGTCCTTCTCTGCAGAGCTGCTTTCCAGCAGGTCAGCCCCCACTTTGTACTAGTACATGGGGTTATTTTCCCCTAGGTGCAGGACCCTGTATTTGCCCTTGTTGAACCTCATGAGGTTTTCTCTCTGCCCAACTCTCCAGCCTGTCCAAGTCTCTCTGAAAAATGCATTCTTTCAAATAAAATGCATTCCTTCAAAGGAATTTAATGTAAATAATCTGAACCATTTAGCACAAGTAGCATGTCATGCGTGGGCAGATACACAAAAAAAATAAATAAAAAAAAAAAGTCTAAAGATTACACAGGTAAGACGACTTTCCCTGTCTCCTATGTCTTTGCTATGACACGGTTAGTTTTCCCCAAAACTGTGCTCTCTTCAAGTAGCTTATTTTCTTCAGTCTCACTGTATCAGAGCTTCAGTTCATTTGTCACAGGCTATGTTTACTGTAAGTTTTTATTGCAGGTAGCCAGCTATGGAAAAGCACTGTTGTGGAAAGGTTATTTCTTCATGGTTCTCTCTTATATTCCCCTGACACATGTCATGATTTCAGTGTGTGAATACTTCTGTGTGTTTGCATTCTCTGTTCGGCTTCCCTAGCTATAAGAGAGCTAGAATACAGCTGTTCCTAATACCTCCAGAGAGCAGATTTACATTTTTCAGAAAATCTCCTTTAATAAAAATGTTTAATTTTTAAAATAATTATTTGCATATGTGAAAACACAGCAAGGTAGGGTAGAAAAAGTAAATATACAGTGGGTAAATCAGCTGTGTGGGGAAAAAATGAAACTGCACATGAAAGAATAGCATGGCTTAAGATGCTCAAGACAGTAGCAGCTGAACAATGTTTTCATTCAAGTTTTTTTTCGTTATTTCTTTGTAAAAGCTATAGAACAAAATCCATTTCTGTTTGAATGAATTACCACCACACTAACTCTATACTTTGCCACTCTATCCAATTACTAACACAAGTGTTTTACTAATTCTGTATACAGTCTTTTGTTAGGAAGACAGCAACTTTCTTGGTATCTTCCTTGTACTTTTGGGGAGAAAAAGTCAGTAGTAGGGGTAGTGGGGAAGTGTTTTAAAGGAGACCTAGGAGAAGCTTCTACTGAACTGCCTGTCATTGTTATATCTGCCACGGCTACGTAAACTTCAGTCAAATGAAGACTTTGATTACAATAAAAACAGTCAACTGAAAACTCCATAGCCATGAAGATATGCAGTGAAAATTTCTGTGAACTCATTAACTTCCACCTTATTTGTACTTACTGTGTATAGGATTCAAGCCCACCCCTCACAGAGTGATATAGCTGGTAGGCTTGTTTAGACCACCCTCCATTTCTCCTACTGAAAGCTAGCCCACATGCAGATTTTTTTGTTCTTTTTGCCATCAAGCAGTCATCAATTAAAAACAAAAAAGAAAAGAAAAATAAAAGGAGTAAGATTCTCTTTTCTTCCAGCATGAAGATACATTCCTCACACGGTACACATACAATAGCAATACATCATCATTTCTTCAGGCAATCATTAAAAAAAAAAAAAAAAAAACACAGGAAAATTAGGAGAAAATAACCAACATTGCCACATTTCATTTCCAAATGCATTCTTCCCTAATTAAGAGAGAGAAAAAAAAAAGTTTATTTCCTCCATCTCTTTCAATGTTAAGTTTTTAAACTTAAGGGACAGAAGGTTAGCGCACTCTACATGTAATAGTTACACACAACTGGCTAATAGAAAGAAAATTAAGGGGAAAAATTAAACTGTAAGACGAATTTAGTTAAGCAAGATGAAAAAAGGATTAATTTTAAACATCAGCATCTTTAAAACACAATTAATCACAAATGCCAATGAAATTAACAACTTGGAATAGAAAAAAAAATGATTAAACCAACAGAAAAGTTATTTCTCCCAAGACCACAGAGGCATTTTCAAGGAAGAGATCAGCACTTTTATTCTGAAAGTTTCAGAAAAAAACATAAATTAAAAGGGGGGGGGGGTGAAGCAGTTTTCCTACATTATTCTACCAATGTTGTCTTCATTCTCTTTGGATTCAGCTGAAACCAAGGTGACTGTAATAAACTGAATCAACTGACCAACTAAGGGTAAGATTTGTGCTGCCCAGCAATATATCCTTGTGCTAACTCTGACTTTTTCCTTTTCTTTGTCAATACAAACACATACAGCAAAAGTTCAGGAAACCAAAAGAATGCTAGGCTAAAACAGTTGTATAGGGATAGTCCCTTTCTAATTATTTATGTGCTATTATGAGTGTTTTCCATAGGATTTTAAGTTATCACATTTTATAATCAAATAGCATTACTCATTATGAAGTCAAATTTAATAAAACACTCAGAACTCTTGAAAGCTTATTCACTTTGATAGAAAATTATGTGAATTTTGATTTTCCTTTTTAGACTTCATACTTCAGAATGCAGAACAATGTGTGTATTTTTGCTATACTTTATTTGTTTTACTTTCCAATTTTCTTATCTTCCTTTTTCCTGTGTTTGTCCATCACTGAACAGAATACAGCATTTTTAACTTTTATTACTTCTGGAATTTCAGATTAAGATCTACGTCTTGAGGAAATACACAAAGAGTATCAAAATTGTTCTACTTTTTTCTAATACTAGTCACCAGCCAAACTTTTGTCTTGTAAAGACTGATTTGATTTTTCTCTAAGTGAGGCTTCTATGAACACATCATAGGAGACTGTAACAAAGTTTTTCAAGATAGAAAAGAAAGTGATCTTCATTATAAATTGGGCAAACATATGAGATGAGGAAGTGGATCTTTATGTCACTTTGAAATCATTGTTTCCGTTTTCTCTGTTCACTGATTTATTGAATAATTTCTGCTTTTCACACTCTGCTTGCAGTCTATTCATTTGAATAGGCACTGAATAGGCACCTATACAGGCAGGGCAGACAATCACACACTAACTTGGCCAGTGTCTTAACCTAAAAATTCACTTTTGGATGGACTTATTAGCATGGACAAAATTCTGAAGTGTTATTATTTAAGGAAAATAGCTCGTTTGCATACTGCCAGCTTGGAGTGCAGCCACAATATCATGTATCCCATAGTCTTTTCTAAAGGTCTGTTTTGTTCCTAAAAATATTAGCCTAAACCATGCAGGGGGGAAAAAAAATTAATAAATAATTAGAATTCCCCAATGCCTTGTCCTAAGCAAAAGCATAAGCTGTGGGACAACAATAAGTACAAAAGCAGAAAAACAGAACCACAAGAAGTTAGCATCATAACACAACTAAAAAGCTAATCTTTATTCAAGTTTATTCAAGTTCTTCAAAATCACATTATAGAAGCTCTTTTCTGGATTGGAAGGCCTCAATTTAACAAATAGAGGCATTTTGAATGGCAAATCATCTCATGAATATCACAGCATACTATACCTCTCATTTATCTCTTTATTCCTTGCTTGGGTGCAATACACATTTCACCTTACATCTAAATACTAATTGAAAGCATTTTAAGCAATATGCAAACTCAAGAAGAGAAACAGAAAATTAGTGACCAGTAGAGAGGAGTGTGTGAATGTGCACATATGTGTGTGTGGTTTTTTGTTTTTGTTCTTTTTTTTGAGGGGAGGGGTTAAATTTGTTATTTCAAAGCTAAAATGTTTTGCTAGAATAGAAGGACACTTAGTGGATGTCTCGTCCTCTTTCCTACCCTCAAACAAAACCGAAACAACCCACAGTAGTTTCAGTTCTGGGCCAAGCATTCCTTTATGGTTTCCAATTGATTCAGCTAAGATCTGCTATGTAATTTAAGAATTGTTTTGGCCAGCTGGAATCTAGAACCATCATATATAGTATCTTACGTTCCTCCAAATGATTTTGGTCACTACTGAAAAAAAAAAAAATAACGTTAGACAGATTTCTAACAAAGAAATGATATAACATAGGATTCCTTTAGCTCAGGATAGTAAATACTGGGGAGGGGGAGGCAGAAAAAACTATAAATACAGTGTATTCTTTGCACTAATTACATGTATTCATCAAGTAGTCAATGAAATCAGGTTACATACTAGGAAGTTTTCATAGATTCTGCCACTTTATTTTTAGATTCAGATAAAAATCAAAGCCAAAGTATCAGAAAAAGCTAGAGGTTACATGTGTGAAAAATGAAAAAAGCTTCGGATTTACTTAAAATGAGTACTTTTTGTCTTCCTCTTATTTCCTTTCATAAGGCAAATACATGTGAACTCCTAAAAAGCCCAAAAGGCCAAGGGGTATTTTGCTGGTCAGAAGCAGAGCTTTAAGCCCAGAAGTTAAACCAACTAAACTGAATAAAAATATTGGAGAAATGAAGATTACTACTTCTTTCAAATCTTCTCTTTCATCTGTTCCACATTATGATACAGATAGTAACATAACTGCTATTTACAACTGCTGGTTATCCTTTGACATAGTTTTGAGGAGTACAAAATATTTTAGAAGTTAATTATTTATGACTTTTTTTCTTTCCCCCAAAGCAACTGTTGATTATTCATTTATTCAGTTAGCTTCCTTGGCTATTCTTATTTTCTGTTCGTATTTCATAATCACAGTATATACCTGTCTCCAGTTAACCTCCTTACTTCAATAAGCTATTCAAGCCACTCTCCTTCAGCCATTTGGGTATCAGTCACATCCATTTTACAGTGAACTGTAATCATAAGCCAAAGGAACTATCTTTTCCCCAAATATTTTGATAAGAAATGTGCTTCTTTTTACTTTCAAACTGTAATAAAGAACTTTCAAACTGAATAAAGAACAATTGAAATTTTGGGGGATGAAATACTGAAACAGAAAAACATCTCATACAGTTCTTTTTAAATGAAGGAAAAATTCTTTGTCTCATTAGCAATCAAATATTTTCCTGTGTATATTGTATACACTGTTGTATCTACATATACTTGGGTTTTCTTCCTTTTTTTTTTCTTTTCTTTTTCAAACCCAAACTACTTACTCTCCTTCAAAAACCTTCATTTTCTTTTTCCTTTTTGTGTCATGCTTGACTAGTTAATTTACTATCTCTTTTACCCTGTTTCCCTTTTCCCTCACTGGCATGTGCATCTGTTTTACTTCTCTTTTCCATGCTCTGCTTCTGGAGTTTGTTTACACAGTGTAGCCTGTGCTAATACAACTATGCTTGCAAAGCCTTGTAGCTGAGATGCAGCACATACTGCAAAGGAAACAGCACAGCTACAGACTTTTCTATAGAACACTGTCTCAATCAACAGACTTCTGCCTTGTGCACCTGAATTTTTATTGGAAGAATTATGTTGACCACTGTATGGTTTCTTCATAGGGCTTGCCAGCAAATTATGAACCCAAACACTCCTCACACCCTTTCGAAGACTTTCAGCATTCCCTCTAGGAACTTCATACACATCTATCACAGCGTTGCTCCTCATTCACCAGTTCTCTCCATCCATACAGTTACCCTTCTATGTATGCTAATAGCATGAGAGTAAGCAGAAGACATCTGACCTCTAGGGTACCAAAACCATGGCTCTTCAGAGACCTGTGTTCAAGTCCACTTCATTTTACTATAACATGTCACTCAGAACAAGCAGCCTGAGTCTTCTGTGTGTATTTGAAAGAAAAGACTTACTGCTGAGAAAAAGACTAAAGGACACCAAAATACTCCGTGTACTGTTTAAATTAACTGTGTACATGTATTATGCATATCTTGTATGATTTATGTCCAGATGTGAACAAATGGAAATTGTAGGGATAAATATAACCTCTCTATGAAGAGATTGCTCTTCTCTTTCAAAATCATTTATCGTCCCTACATTGAATCTGATGTCAGACCAAACTTAAAGCTCTTTAAGATTTCATCACTCTCTTTGATCAAAGAAAATCTAACATTAGCATTCGGAGCTCTGTCAAGTTGACTGGATTTCTAGCTGATTCCATTACAATCCTTTATGACCATAAAAGCAATTCTACAATAAAAACCTTGTCAGTCTTTGAACACAGAAAAGTATCCAGCAAAGAAAAACAACATCTCATAACATAAGAAGAAACTGGCTCTTCACCTAAGTCACAAACCAATTTAAAAAATATTTTTGATGTAGTCTGGCATGCTACATAGCTGCAAGCCCAGCAGCACAGAGCTATTCATTATCTGCAAATGCTCTCAATCCTCAAATAAAGTCAGCATTGCTGCTGTGATGGTGATAGAGTACCAGAGATGGGGCCATCTACCAGTTGGTGTAATTGCTATGAGTCTTATGAGACCTTAGAAACGTAACTCTCATATCCACCTGTTTCTTTTTTGTTCTGAGATATTGTTTAAAGATGTTAAAGATGTTGTCCTTTCACCGAGCTACAAAAGTGGAGGAGGAAACTAATATCTTACTCCCCAACTTGGAAGATAACTGGCTACAAGCAAAGAATCTGTTTTTCTCAGTTTCTTGCTCTAAATCTAGAGTATCAAAGACCTTTCTGGTGGCACAGAGCCTCCTTGATTATTAAATCAAAATTCCACCTTTGTCTGGACATCCTGACATATCTGACCATGGCAAAAATAGAAGTATAATTCAGAACCTCTGCAATGCTGATTTTCTGGTAAAAGCATTTCTGGGTTGCTATCTTTTATCTATTACAGAGGCCAAATGATTAAAGTCAGCCAAATGTAGACTGGAACATTCCAAGACTGATCTCTAGAGGTTATAGACTCACAAAGCCTAGAATGGATTCACTAGAGTTTCCTTCCACTAAAACAACAATAGCAAGGAATAGAAAAGATACCATGGTAGGAAGTCTGTTTAACTGTTAGGGGAACAAACACGAATGAAGGAAACAGCAGTTCAGAGTGCAAACTAGACTGGTGTTTGACAGGAACAGATCAAGAAAACAAGATATAATGCTTTATAGCAAGTTTCCACTAGAATTTCAACTGTTTCTTTTTCCTCTTTTTTTTTAATTTTTATTGCTTTCAGTTGGTACTAAAATTAAGCTATAATATTACCTCCTTCTGTCTGCAAAAAAAACATTAGTAGTACTTGAGCTTGAATACTTGCACATCACATTCCACACTGGCTGAATAGGGGCTACAATAATGCTATTTCAGCTATCCCAAAGACCTCCCAGGAGTGAAAACTTCTCGAAGGTGTACAGACTCTGGATGACATGATCCTTAAGCATCTGTGCTTTGTGGTGATGTGAGTGAAAAAAAACAAACATTGCTATGAAAGAATGGCATCAATTTCATAACCCAGGCATGATTATAGGAGTTGTTGACAGCTTTTTAATCCAGCAAATTTTTTTTCTGGATGTGTGTACATTCTGGATTTATGTTAAGCACAAGCACACCTATACATGTGTATATATGCAGTTATGTTCCACCTTATTTTTTCTTCCTCTACAGTCCTCATTCACTGACAATCCACTTCACTGCAACGTAACAATGTTTGGAGAAAGAGAAAGCCTGCTACATTATCCTTGCAGATGACAAAGTCTGTACTCTGAGAGCAATGTTTAGATAAGCAGCACAAGTGGCAGCCCTGTCACTTTGTCAGCATTGTCTTAGGGAACTCCTTACTATACTGTATGAAATCTAGTCTACCCTACGATTCATTCAGAAACAAAACTGGAAAACTCTCAAGTCCTTGCTGGAAATTCCAAATGAGAAATAGATATATACTCTTCATAGATGAAATCTGTATTTTGACCACAGCTTGAGGTACTGAAATGTAGTGCCAGTCACTTCAGCCATACTGAAACCTTCAAACTTGTGTCTTCAAACCCTAACATCTCAAAAGACTGTTGTATGTTAGATGATAGGGCTCCAATACAGACTCTCAGATGAAGAATTGCTTTGGCAATCGTACGTTCATCTTCCATCCCATCCTTAACCAGCACTGACCTAACAGTCAATTACTTGACTTGCAAATTAATGCAGTTATCGTTGCTGTAACTGGCATGAACGTGTAACAGTTCACTCTGTCCTCCTTGCAAAGAAACAAGTGCTGCTCTGCTTCAGCAGCATTTTAAACTTCATTGGCTGTCATTCAGCATTTCTCTACACCAATCCAATTCTGAATCTTATTTTTTGGAAAACTGTAAAAATTGCTTGAATGTAGAACCTCACCTGCCTATTATCTGCCAAAAGACAGTCAGTGAGGCTCAGCATGTGAGAATCATCTTATGTCATTAATAAATGCAATTAACTTTCACTTTGCTGTATTTACCCATAACAAATCTGAAACATCAGTCTAGTCGGAGAACATTCTAAGCCGCAAACGTCACCACTTTTTGACATCCTTTGCAGCCCCATGTCTTGCACAACACCTGCATGAAGTCCATTCTTAATTAAAAAACAAGAGGCTGTAGAATAAATCTACAAAGATTACATTAATTAACACCTGCAGAAGATACGAGAGGCAGGGGAAAGTTGCCAAATTTTAAAAAAAAATCTAGTTATCAGATTTAAGCTTAGGTCAATCATTAAAGAAACTAAACAATAAATAACTAGCGCCATTTCAGATTGCTAGCTGATATCGAGCTGGTTTTCTCAAAATACATGACAAATCAAATTGTATCTTGTATTTTGCTATCAAGTAAAGGACAGATCCCATTACTTCAGTGACAAAGGCTGCCTTTGCTCCCCATAATGGCCAATAAGCATAAAGTGTTTAAAATCAAGTAAACTCTGCATTAGAATATAGCACAAAGAAAATTATTGTACATATTTAAATTGAAAAGATAATCAGTAGAACAATTCTGGCTATGATAAATGTGCTTATATGCTTGTCCCTGCAAAACTTTTGCTTGCTTTTGCTTTAGCAAGCCTGGAATTCACTTTTTGAAGGCAGCAAAAGTGAAAAACTATTTTATTTGGTTATCCTGTTCTATCACCTCTCTAATTTCTGTTCGAGCCAGCTCATCCAGCTTTCAACAGACACAGGATATCTGCATAATGGCAGCTACTACCTGTGCTATTCCATTACAATGACTCTTCTCTGTGCCTCATAATGCTTCCCCAGTCTGTCCATCTGGCATTTGCTAAGTCCAGACTAAGTTGTTTTGTTTGTCTTACAGAAGAAATACCTGCAAAGTTAGTCCCAGAAGTCTGAAATGAAAAATGAAAACCAATTCCCCTCATCTTTCTTGTTTTCCTACAGAGTTTAACTAGGCTTACAGCTTTATGTAGACTTGCCACTAGCAATGATGCAACTTTGAAAAATCTAGCTTATAAAAGAAGAAACGGATCTAGATATAAGTTGGCTACACAAGATTTTCAAGTTAAGCTTCCTACACAAATTATACCCTTTCATTTTGTTTCTTCTTATTTGTTCCTAACGTATATTTTTAGCTCTCATCCTCTTAATGCATTATGAAACTAGATACAAACACCCATCTAAAAAAATTAAAACATTATCATTAATGCATTGTAGAGATTGCTAGAACAAACATTTTCAGTGGGTAATTAAGCTCACCTGCTTAAGGATAACCTGAACAACCCTCCCTCTCTGTTAACAAACATCTAGCTTTCAGTGTTCAATTTAAGTGAGATCAGTCTCACCTGAAAAAACACATGCCCATATACATTTGCCTGTACATGTACAGGTGTGCTTGTGCTTAACAAAGTCAGACTACACACACAGTCAGACAAAATTAACTTGCTAAGTTCCACAGCTGCCAACAACCATTTTAAAGAATGTCTGGACTACAAAATTGAGAGAATTCATGCATACTTATCCAGTATTTGTTCCTTTTTTCTTAAAAGGATGCATTAAAAAGCAGCTGTTCTCCAAGTGTATAAGAAAAGCTTTCTATATCCCAGCGTCTCTTTAACAGGTAAATAACAGATAGATTTCAGTAAAATTTGCTAAACCAAGAATGATGAAACTGAATCTGTAAGAGAAATGCATGTGAACGGTAGTTTAAAAACTTCTATCCTGATCAGCATTTAGGTAATTCCATAAGCAGTTTACAGATACTGACGAAAACATACCTGGCATCAGTTCAGCAGTATGGAATATTCTCTCCTGCTTCATTTTACTTTCATGTAATAATTCTTCTTTGGTTATTGGAAGATCTAGAACATCTCGAATAATCTGTGCCCCTTCTAGGGCTTTTTTACCCATGACTAAGGATTTCACATCCCAGGTATAACTCTTCCCAAAACGCCCGCAGATTTCTTGGAACACTACCGTATAAAGACGTTCAGTATCTGCCAAAAAAATAATAATAAAGAAAGATCAGTAATGTGCAGTCAGCTGAACAGTCAGTCTTACAAAACAGACCATATAAATGGCCAAAAGATTATCTGCTAGGAGCCAAAGGTTATATCAAAGTAGACAAAACTGCTTCGCCATATTTGCAGAGGGGAAGCAAAACTTCCTCAGATTACCTCAGAGTTGCCTCGTTTTTTGAGCTGTCATTTCTTTGTTAAGAGCAGGCTACTGAGGGTCACAACAAAGAACTATCTGGATGTATTCTCTTATCTGTTTTGCATTGCCAGTTTACCATACAGGTAAGCAAGCAACGTCTTAATTAAAATACTCTATTTATTCATTGACTGAGAAAGCAAAGCAGGGAAGGAAATCTGGTACTCTGGAGATGTCATTATATATTCCATGTAAACTGCAAAAAAATAGATGTTAAATATTTAAGAACATCTTTGAACAGAAGCTTCACAGTGCCTTCAAAAGCCAATACAGTCATTATTACAGTGCTGCTGGCACCTCTGCATTTACATGTGATTATTCAAGCAGAATGTACCCACTTGTAGTTCTAGGGGGAGTCCAGGCAAGAGTAAACTCCAGCCTGAATTTTGCCAGTGAAACTCTCAATTTCTATGAGAAAAGTGGCTTTGTTTATTAAACTAATTTAATTTTTTTTTTAAATATATAGGCTAACAATACTCCCTACCTTCCTACCACACAAATCTTTAAATAAGGAGGTTAGTAATTTTTGGTTTGATACCAAAAGGGGGTGCAGGGGAGAAGTCTCTTCGTCTTTGACCTGTTATAGTGTGGCGTCATTTTAGCAGAGATCCTGAACAGTAGCGTGCTCTTTTAAGTACGATCTCCTTTAAAAGGCTAACTACTGTTGCTAACAATCCTAAAGGAGGCATTTCTTTGCCTTCTGTATCTTTAAAGGTAAAAGCAATATCATCACTTTAGCAACAAAGGGCAAAAATGAGGAAAAAAGGTTGTCATTTTTAATGGGATCTGTTCAGAGAGATTATGGACTTACAGCACATTCCTCTGTCTTGGAAAAATTATTTTATTAGAGGGAAAATAAAAATTGAAATTATTCATGAGCATACTGTCTCATTTTCTGAATTGGCAAGAACTATGCAGCAGAGAGTTTAAACTGTAAGCTTCAACACAGATACTATGAAGACAAAAGACTGAAGAAAGAATAGTAGAGCCCACGATTACACTTGAAGATCCTCCCTATACTCTGACAAGCGGTCGCTGCTTAACCACAGTAATCTGCCTATCCTCAGATCAGCAGATGGTTCCGATTTGAAATCAAATGCGAAACATATGGGCTGTTTCCCATCATCTCACCTAGCACCATGTGAACACACAACGGTACAGAAGACACACACTGCTGCCTGCCAGAATGCGCCTGTCCGTGTCCCGCTTCAGTAACTACAAGGGAAGTTGAGCCAAAGGATCCGCTAAAGATCCAACTTACTTGTCTGCACTGTTTAACAGGCCAGCAAATGGGTCACAACAATCTCGCAGCTTAAAAATGAAAGAAAAAAACAATAGAAGCTGTACTACTGCTTGCAGATGCCTCTCAAACAGATACACTTAAGAAAAAAAGTTAAGAGTAATCCTGGCGACCTGTAAAGCACAGGAAATATATCACAACATTGTTCTGAATCAGCAGAAACGCAAGAGATTTGGCTTTGAAAAATGCCAAGCTGCCAAAAAGAAGGTAAAAGAAAAAAAAGAAAGAAAAAAAAAAGGCCTGTTCACTTGACACTGCCAGGTGGTACTCTCAGCAAGCTGAGAAGGTGAGCTGACAGTACACTGCTTAAAATTTCACAGTTCTCGCCTTTGTTGTTTCTGATGCATTGATTTTTCTTTTAGATCTCACATTTACCAGGTGAAGGACACAAGCCTCTTTCCTAGTTGAAAAATTGAAGTTGAAAATTAATCCTCATCCTATTCAGTAATGAATACCCAACTACACAGAAATAAAACCAAACAAGGAATCAAAAAGCATAATTGTAGAACGAGTTCTAAAATAATCATATGTTAGTCTTTTCAAAAGTGAATGATTCAACTATGTTGCTAAAATCACTCAATTAAATAGCTTCCTGCATTTTAAATATCACATACTAGACTTGTGTACTGCCTTTTCTTTTTCTTCTTTTATGTTAGCAATTTCCAAACTGCTAACATAAAAATAATCTGCTATGCAATGTTACCGTTTACAAATTAAACGGCATTCATGAACAATTCTAACTTAAATCTATTCAAATAATCAATTTTATTACCACATTCGTATTATGTCAGAACTTAGATCTCAGAGTGCTGAGCAAATAGAAAAAAAAATGCATAAAAAAGTCAGGTTAAAATGAGGTAAATGCTTAACAAAACAAGATCTCAAAATCCCTTCCTTCCTTCCTTCTACTCATTAATTATGTGCTAAAAAAAAGAGAAACTCTTTACAAAAACAAAGACTTTTGTTTCAAAGAGATCACTTCTTCCACTCTGCCTTAAGTTGTAACATTTAGACTCAAGGACACCAACTTAGTTGCAGTGAAAAGCATCATCATCCCAAATTCCATGACCTGCTGCAAAATTTTGGGTATTTAATTCTTGAGAAATAAAGAGATTATCGTTCTCAGGATTTGATGATAAAGGATTTGCCAAGCCCTACTACTCCATTACTAAGAGTGTGTAGCCCTTACTGTGCCTAAAGCTATATAGTTTGGAAAAATTATTCATAGTTATGGACACTTGCTCAAGTAGGTATGTCTACTATAGCACATCAATAAAAACAGAAATCAGGCAAAGGGAGGGAGGGGAGATCAGACATACATACATATACACACAGACCATAATTTCCAGTCACCATCTAAGCTCAGTACTGAAAAAGCCATGCTTCACGCATATATGTATAACAGATAAGGATCTATATTCCTTTTGGCTGAAAATTAAGTAAAATCTATACATCCTTCTTATAGCAGTAACTACTAAATACCAATACAACTTCAAGACTTCTTATTTCTATTGAAATGGGGTAATTAAAAAAAGTGCTGAGGAAGTGAGAGCTGGGATAGCTGTTTTCCACCTTGATACCATGACATAATCCACACCATGACTGATTAAACAGTGCTAAATATAACAAGCAATCATATTTTCAAACTAATCTGCAATACAAAGAAAAACTAAACCTAACATTCAGAGAAAAATATTTTATGACATTTATGTTTTATAAATAAGAGGAGTTAGAGGCTCAATTCAAATGCCTGAGCATGGGCACCTGATGATATCTTAGACATCCTAATATGTCCAAGAAACTACACATAGCTGATAGTCCAGAAAGGAACTGTGTGAGACCCACACCTTACTGAAAAGCAGCTGGAGGCTGGATGCCCTGCAGCATCTTGGATGGTAACAAATACATACATTTAAGTAAATGAATCTGGCCCCAGCACCCACTAGAAATGTATGCAGAAAACACAGAAAGATGCATGTGGCAGTGGCCTGTTCTAACAGTGGGAAGGAAAGGAGAAGACTTCTTAATCCCTGCTACTTGCAGTAAATATTCTCTTGTGCCTTTCAAAATATTCTCATCTTTGCAGCTCTCATTCTTTGACATTTCTTTTACAAGGACATCATCAGCATGACGTACTGTCCGTCCACTCACTGCATTTCACTGGGAATGAGTGATACTAATTCCCCATCACATATCATCTCACAGTCATTTTTATAGCAATCCTCCCTCTATGTAAAAAGCACAGGCAGCTCCACTGGTGCTGTTTACACTGTATAAAAGCCAGTCACAATAAATACAGACAAAGTGACAAGAATGACAGAGGCGTTGGATTGCTCAAGTTGTGATCCAGCACAAAAATATGCTGAAGCATGTTCAGAAAAACCTAAAGGTAACTTGGCATCACACCACAGTATAAATGTTTATGATCTGCTCAAATCACAGCAGAGTCAGAATTAGAAGTGCAATTCTATCTAGGTCAGGACTACAGCAACTCAAATCTCAGCTTTATCAACCACTTGCACATCAAGAGATTGGCTGAAGACAAAAAACTATGACCTCAAGAATGAATTTGGAAGTTGATTTTTTAGTTATTTATATGCTTTTTGAATTTATTACAATGCATTTATTATAATTCTAAAATAATTTCCAGCTTATCAAGGACATGAAGCTAGTAGGCATGGAAGCTCATCTTAGCTATTGGTTCTGAATTCTTTGAGCTATCTATCCCATCTTTACTCCAAGCTTCCCTAAAGAAACATATCCATGATTTATTCCTCTGCTAAAAGATCTAAATATAATTTCAATCATGTGTATTCATATTCTCTCATTAGATAATATCGTATCTCATTAGATTTTGTCACTGTCAATACTGAATCAAACACAGATTACTATTTTTTTTTTTTATTATCAGTCTCTGACAATATTCCTTTAACCTCCTTGAGATATGCAACAGTGTAAGGCATACAAATTACTGAAATGCTCATCTGGGGCACCAAGAGATAAATATGATTATAAATCAGAATATAATTATGTAAGTGGACAATTTTGTTTTGCTTTTGTCATTCAACTGGTGACATTAAGCACTCTCCACAGGCTGTATGGGCTCTTCATTTGTTAGATCACATGAAGAGTTGAAAGGTCCATACACACTGAGGATATGAACAAAGAGTAGTACCCTCCTCACACTTCCAAAGGGTATATAAGCTATCACAAGGCTTAGGAAATGCCACTGACAAGATAAAACTCACAATAACTAGCCACAAAACTCACAGGAACCTGCTGGTGCTCATGGTATGCGCAGAGGAGAGGAAAGGAAAAAAAAAAAAAAAGAAAGAAAGAAATTAAAAAATAAGCTGAGAACACAGTGGCCTTAGGACAGTAAAGTCTGAAAGGAACAAAGAACATCTTCCTGACCCAGGAAATGGTTCAGGATATTACTATCCAGAAAAAGTGTATCAATTGCAGCTTCAATGCAAACAGCTAAGTAAACAAGGGAATTATGGCAGTCTAAAAAAATCAAAAGAGTTGTAAAAAAATAGCCACTGAAGGAGCAATAGGCTACTCAATTGAATAAACCATGGCACATAACTCATTCTCCACTCTCTATCTTTATGATTTTCTTCAGTGAGAATTTGGCATTCTTATCCTATAAAACAATAAAGCCCAGAGTAAAAGCATTCTGGCATTTGAATATTATCCTTCTTTAACTATATTACCCTTCCAATTACAAATATATAGACAATACATATCATTGATAAATACAACCATTTCATAACATTAGGGTCAGATCTGAATCTTCATCTACTTATACCAGTTATAAACAAATAGCTTTTTCCTTTGACTTCTCTCCATATTCCTATAAAACAAACAGGCTTTAGGGATCACCCTAATAGTATGTTTCACTTCCAGGGGCTTTTTTTTAAATAAATCATCTTTACTAGACCACTATATTGTATCCTGCAGCAAGAGGCCTTAATCTTGCAGTTCCCTCCCAATGCTCTCCTATTCACCCTTTTAGTACTGTAAAAGCTAGTTTAAAATTGCATGGCTATATTAACCTATGATGGCTAACAGAAGAACAAACCCAGTAGTTTAAGAGCTGACCTCAAAATCACTTAAAGCAGGAGGAATGAGGAAACAGTGTGCGGACGAGGAAGGAAGGCAACATAAGTCACTTTTTGCAGAACAGCCTAACAGTTACAGCAGTGGTCCAGAAAATTATACTTGGCTTCTAAATTCCCTTAGGGTCTACGCCTAGGGTCTAACATCTCAAGATATTTTTATGTTATATGTTTTCTTCTTTTTGTTTTTTATTTTAAACGGAATGGGCAGTCCTTAACACTGGGATGAGTGCTGGATGGTGAATCCAAACCAGCCTGGAAACTGTTGGTTTAAGGGCTCATTCCTGACATATGGGCTCTAACCCCTTAGTAAAGGGGGCCTAAGATGAGGAAAAAGGATGTTATTCTTTGCTAGATTATTCCCCACATTCCTTCTAAATTAACTTGCTTGTGAAGAAAAATTAATTCTAAATTTGATCATCTTACAGAGACACCTATTTCACTAACAATGACAGAATCACAGAATCAGTAAGGTTGGAAGGGACCTCTGGAGATCACCTAGTCCAACCTCCCCGCTCAGCAGGGTCACCTAGAGCAGGTTAGATAGGGTTGCGTCCAGGCAGGCCTTGAAGATCTCCAGAGAAGGAGACTCCACAACCTCTCTGGGCAACCTGGCCCAGTGCTTCTCACAGGGAAGAAATTCCCCCTCACGGTCAGGCGGAACTTCCTGTGCTTCAGTTTCTGCCCATTGCCTCTTGTTCTGTCACACGGGACAACTGAAAAAGAGTTTGTCCCCATCCCCCTGACACCCTCCCTTCAGGTACTTGTACACATTGATCAGATCCCCCCTCAGTCTTCTCTTCCCCAGGCTGAAGAGGCCCAGCTCTCGCAGCCGTTCCTCACAGGGCAGGTGCTCCAGCCCTCTGATCATCTTTGTAGCCCTACGCTGGCCTCTCTCCAGTAGCTCCATGTCTCTCTCGTCCTGGGGAGCCCAGAAAATATCTGGATATGCTGCTTATTCATGCTCAAACAAACTGTTTGGCCATGTTTCAATCTCAATGTGCTGTTTACTGCTGTCCCCAGCCAGGTATGCTAAACCTATAAGCAGACTGACATGAAAGCAATCAACTGAAACTCAACTGTAATATTCATATTTTGTCTCTAAGATCGACCTACTTTCATAACTTGAACCAACTAAGTCCGTGTTACTCTCACCTGAAAGTTAAAGGAAGTAAAAACTGCATTAAAATAATTAGCAAGCAATAAATAATTACTGCTTCAGAATCACAAACTAGCTTTAACAGTAAGTTATTTGGTAAATCACTTCATGTGATTGATAAAGCATAACTTTTGAAAAGTAAAGTAAAAATAATGACTAAAAAGTAAAATTACTGCTTCCCATTTAACTGGGAAATGATTTACAAGTTATTATATTTTTTGATTAGCACTTAGAATAATTCATTAATAGGATCCATTATTCATTTTAGTAGGGAGTAGGCAGAAGTCTGTTTTGAAGCTTTAATTTTTGCACATCTACTTCTTTTTCCATCTGTTATACTAGAATGCTAATATAAGTGCACTCCAAGATACATGAATATGCTATGCAGCAATTACTTCAGTACGTACAGAGAAACACTGCCACTGGCTAATTCATCCAAAGCACTGTTGGTCTGCTTGCTCTTCTCCTATACGAGACATACTACCATGTATTTAAGTTATTGCTAAGAGGCTTTAAAGGAAAATAAGTTTAGTGCCCCAAAATAATAGCTGCACAGAACTGTTCCCAAAGGATTATCACATATTTGCCCCTTCAGGCTTACATTACTAGGGGAATTCTTCTGTGGCAGCTACACTGGAAGCCAATTTCTCATTTTATATGCAAAGAAGCATTTTACTGCAATGGGGGGGGGGGGTTGAAGAAGCCTCTTAACAAATTCAAATGCCTCTTGGTTTATGCTGATAAAGCAAACATACCTTAATGTTGTCTTATTCAATATACACCTTGACCTTCTTTTTAATGCCACAGGGAGGGTGAAAGAAAGCTTTCAAGAATAAAGCCATGCCAACACTGTTCTAATGCGGAGTCATAAATAAATACTTGGCCACTAACACAGAACTGCATGTGCAAAAGTATGGGAAAGTCTACATTTCAATTCTGTGGCACCAGGGAACCTACACTTCCAAAAAGCAGAGAATATGCATGATTTTAAACATTCTAAAACTATCCCGATTAAAATTATGTGCATGCCTCAATTAGTATAAAAATAACAAATGCTAGTAACTGCATCACAGTAACAGACTGCTTTGCTTTGTTAGGCATTCACATAGGTTTTGAAAACAACCATTAAAAACAGACCAAGGCAAACAGTAGCTGATGTGGTGCTCAGACATTTGTGCTTGCTGGGGTCAAGCTGATGGCTAGCAGAGGTGTAGCTTCTTAAAATGAGTATTACAAGGCCCACGTCTGGCAACAGATACAATGTCCCTAGCATAAGAGTTACTGTAACACTGCAACAGTATTATTTGGGGACTATTATCATCCAGAGGAGCAGTTCCTAGCTCTTAGAAGAACAGCTTTTAGTATATTTACAAGAAACAGTCTTTCATGAAGGACTTCTCTCTTCTTCTTGATACGCTGCTGACAATACATGGCTATACAGTTCAATGACCTGAGAAATGCAACACAGAGTTTAAAAAGTTGTTTTGAAATGAGTTACCCCAATGCACACAGATAAAATCATAGCATAAGGTTAATGAAAGCAGAAAGATCACTATGTTATCAAAGTCAGCAGAGGAATAACCAAATATATCTTCTTAATTAACACGTACTTGCTCCAGGAAAAGCTGTAAAAAACCATAACTTTCCATGAGAAAATGCTGGTCTGTTTTACCCATAGTCTAAAGCAGGCAATAAATGGGGAGAGAGGAGGGGAAAAAAATAAAGTCTTTGAAGGGAGATAAAAGGAGGAGAGAAGGGAAGGCAGACAATCTTCCTCCTTCCTCCAAAAAAGCCCAAAATTAGATCAAAAAAAAGTTCTCAGGGAGAGGGAGAGGGAGATTTTTGTTTGTTTGTTTGTTTCTTAAGACTTAGGAGAGGTGGGAACTTATTTGACTTTCAGCACTGTATGTTTCTAAATCATTTCCTGGAACACTGTCCAAAAAGCTCAGTCAGTTTTCTAAACAGAGGATATATATTTCAAAAGACAGAATGACTTTTAATAGAAAGCAGAAATACTATTTTTGCAACGTGGCCTCAGACGATGTTCTAAACTTAATTGCAGCAATTTGTCAAATATTTACTACAACAAAGTATAAAAAAGTACAGATTAATAGAGCTAATCTCTCCCTTCTCTATCAGGAGTGCTTAAGAAATCTGAAGCCAATCTGCTGACGCAGTAATTTCTCTGTGGTAGAAGAGAAAAACAAATGTAGTCAGTGTGAGCTTGATTTCCCCCCCCAAAAAAAGAAAATTTCTTGTTGGCTGACTGCCTACATCCAGAAGAAAAGTTCAGAAATACTGCAAGACCCAATAATAGTATTTCTTTAGTAACTGTATGCTTAAAGTCCTAACTACAGCCAAAAACTAAAACACAGAGCTAGACCTCCGAGGTTCACACGGGGCATGTGTGATAGAGCATATTGAAAATTATGTCTTATGAGCTGTAATTACCCTCTATGTGAAAACAGTGTATGAAATCTCAAAATCACTAGATAGATATCAAATTTAAGGTACTTCCAATACCTTATGCGGAATATAGACTTTGAACCTGGCATGCCCTAAAGCTCTCTGAAGTCATGCGAACATGACCCTCTCCTCCCATGTGGAGCTGAGGTTCAGAGCATGCAGTATTTCCCAAACGTCAGGGGAAAAAACCTCATGCTGTGACAACAAGGACCATCCCCCACTCCGCCATCTCCACACACTGCAAGTCAGAACTGACCCCCAGGTCAGAGACAGCTGCAGCCCAGAGCGCTCACAGCTAAATAATGGACCGTCACCTATCACACCTGAACTGCAGAGGCTGTGCGCAGGTATCCCTATACCTGCTCCGGCAGAAAGTAACTCTTCCTACTTTCAGAAAGTGAAGCCCTTCTGTAACTGCTACTCAACAGCAGTCAGATTTTTATCAGTAGCAGATCTTTGTACTAATATTCCCAAACAGACTGCCACATACAGAGTTCAGTATGCAATAACAGTTGTTTAATAGGATTCCTTTTATTGCCTTCATGAATATTTACGTATTAATTTTCACGACAGCCCATGCCCTGCTGCTAAACAACTGTACAGTTTTCTTACCAATACACATTTGAAATTTTGCAAGAAATATTCAGACTCTCTCTCTCTATATAAGGAAGTATACCCTGTAATACTAACATAGTATTATACTTACAATACTAAAAGTAGAGCCTCTATTAACTGAAAAATCCTACCAGTGTATTTTGAGCAAGGTTTCTGTTGTGAAAGTCTATGCATGAGGTTATGGGACCTGTCCAAGAATCCTACCTCCCATCATACAAAAATCTCTACTTACTACAGCAGATGACCGACCGATCAGGAAGCTGAACAGAAATATGAGGCATCAACTACAGTTCCTATAAGACATGGAAGAGCCATTTCAAAATTGAACATTTGATCCAAAACACTTGTGAGTGGGATTCAAACCATATCAGTTTGAAACCCCTTGAGGGATCTCTATCTGGAGGCCTGAAAAAGCATCAACTTCTCTCCACTGTCCACAGGAAAGACTTTTACTTTAGGAAGACTGCTAAAAATACCACCTAAAAATTGGGCACACATCAGATACCTAAAAGTATCTGGTTATGGATCCAGTCTCAGTCAAACAAATACTTTAACTTTTAATTCTTAGAAAAGAATGACATATCCTGTCAGGCAGACAGGAAATTAAGAACAGGTCTTCCCCTGAATCCCATGTCTGAATCAAATACAGCATTATCTTAGCATGTTATGCCAGTTTTACACTAGTGTAAGGTTTTCAACCACCAAAATGTATTTAATCTAAAATACTATTACTTGTTTAAAACATAGGAAAGAAAACAGTACCAGAGATGTTTTATAAGACAATATAAAACTTTTCCACATTACAATCCTGAATGAATACAGCAGTTATAAGAGGGTTTTAGACAGAGAATCTCAATTTTGACTTGGAAAAAAAAATACATGTTGGTGAACCTAGATCACATGAGGACTAGCAGGAGAAATACAAAGCTGGAAGATGACTCTGGTGTTTTCACCTATCTCAAAGGGGAGAGGCTGACTTATTTTGCTAAAGAATGGTTCTGGACATAACTGAAATGTTACGACTGCTTCGAATGACATCTTAGAGGTACACGAAACACTGCTGTGTATCCTATTAAATGAAATAAAAAATACTTGTTCAGAGACTCAAAGAGTGCAAGAAGTTTTATTCCATCATTTTTTTCTTCTATGCGATTAATGTCCTAAAAAACAAAAGCAGATACTGTGAACTGAACAAGGTGTCACTCCCTTTTCACTCAATCTTCCTTCCTTCCTTCGTTCTGCAAGTAGAGGCCAAAGTTTATGTCTTGAGACACAAGCAGCTTCACTCTCCTGCAGTTCAAATTTATTAAGTCTGACATAGGATCAACTTTGCTGTAGTGCACTTAGTTCTACTGCAACAACACTTGCAGAAGACAGAATGGTAAAACATGTTCAATAAGGACATGAAAGCAGCATTTTTGCTTTATTTCCAAAGAAATTTTCCTTCCCTCCAAGCAAAACTAGAGCAAAAAAAAAAATAAAAAAATAAAAAAATAAACCCCAAAAAAACAAACAGACAAAGAAACCCAGCTTAACCTATAATAGCTAATGGTCTTTCTCTCACTAGGAAGAATTAGGAATAGATCCACTGAAATCAATGAAGTGACAACAGTGCAAGAAAGACAATCAAGCTCGTTGTTTCTAAACATAAATAAGATATGCATTACCAATTCCACAGCAAATAAAGCTTAGCAACCTTAGTTTTAAAAACAAGCAAACAACAACAACAACAAAAACCCAAATCCACTGCTATTATTCTGCTTGTAAATGGCAAAATTACTTTTGAAGGCAAGTTTCAGGCAGCTTCACGGTTGGAGATAGGTGAGAAACTTCAGGAAACGAGGAAGAATATTAGTCTGATGAATACCTGCCAAGAGGTGGCAGAATAACAACTAAAAGCTATTAAAACAAGAATAACCTTTGAAACTTTATGCCATTCTTTTCTAAAGAACTGCCGCTTTTATTTTTATATTCCAATTACTACAAGAAACCTCAGATGGTCTAAAATATATAAATAAGTAAATAAAAAAATGTAATTAATGTTTTCTAGACCTTTTGTATTAGGCTTCTCTATCCACACAGGCAGCAGTTTCCAAACAGCATGGTTTTACACTAAGTCCAGTTGCATTATATTTTCCTATTACAGTACGGAACAGTAGTTCTGACAAAGATCTGATGTCTGCTATTCCAGGCTTGAATCCTGCAGACTTGCAATATATGATCAAATATAAGTGAGTTCCAAGGCCAGGATAGAGATTTCCTATTAATTAAATATTCAGTCTCAAATATCTTTGTGTCTGCTCACCATATCAAGCACAAGAAATAAGTTTCCTTTTTATTTGGAGATAAGAATGCACATTTGCAGTTACTGTGAAGTAGCTAGAATGTTTGAAATCCTAATTAGTTCTAGACATTTACATTTTTATTCACAGATTTCCTCCAAAATTATTAGTTGTTTCTTTGTGTGTTAAGTGTCCATCTTTTTGTTTGTTTGCTTTCTTCACATATTTTCTGAACACGTAATAAAAACAATCTTTGCATGATTTAAAATCAAGCTTATGATCAGCAAAATAAAATGTTACTATTTCACGTGTTGAATAAATGGAACTAAGCTGACATTCAAACAAAAAGATGAAGTCCTAAAGCTACACCTTTTGACTCATCATGTTTTGAAACCGTTAAGGTACATTACATGTCCTAGACATACATCTGTTTTAGACAAGGTCACTCACATGCTTTATAATATAAAGAAAAAAAAAAGAATTAGAAAGTAAACAATCTGCAATAATAATAAAACAGCAGATCACGAGGAGCCTTTCTGTTCTGAAAAGAGACAAATGCCCCATAGGCTATCTCCTTCTGATGGCCCCTGGGTAAGAGTTTTCAAAGAGACAGAAAATTCTGCACAAAAATGCAAATCTATCACTCCATCAACAAGTCGAAATGGCTCTCTTTTTTGGTTACTTGTCTGAAGAGCAGATCTAATTATTAATATAGTTTGCAGTATTTCATACAACTGGATTCTGTAATCAAAGAAAATATAGCTGAACACTGTAAAACACAAGCTACAGAGTCCACCCTATAAAATTTAAAGGACAATTTTAGTCACTGACCTTGTCATAAGCTAAAAGATTGGACATTTTTTTCTTTTATTAGATTGACACTTTTCACCCTGGTACTACTACAGGTCTGTCAGTCTGTCATCACCTTTTGTTGTAAACTCATTGTATTTTTTAGAGCTTTAGAACTTAGCTGGTCAAAAATAAATAGAATGAAATGAAGCGATAAGAAAAGTTTTTTCCTTCAGAAAAGGGATTTCTTGTAAGAGCACTCTTTTTATTATTATTATTATTCCTAATCAGAAGTCTAGCACATCTCTTGAGAATTTAATTCTCTCCTACTGACCATCAGAAGAGCTGAAGTAAGTCCTCAGTTGGGAATGGGCAGCAGCGACATTATCCCTACTGAAGCTATTAAAACTCACCACCATCAGCTTGTGAAACAGCTTCCCTAGCTGTCTGAAAGGCTTCATTATAGGCAATTCAGGTGAGTAAGATATTTTTTTTCAAATTAGGTACCATTAAGTACAGTTATCCCAAACCTGTAATAATTCTCTGGAAAATATTTTGTTGAATATTTGATTTATGCTTCTGAGCCTGTATTTTCAATTAAAAAAAAAAAAAAAAAAAAACTTTCATAACTTCAAAGAAAGGAGTACGTGCTGTCATTTAAACAGAAAATTAGCATTTTGTAACATCTCTGTCAACTCCTTTATTTCCAGTCAATGAAAAAAGCAATCTCTATGAGCTATACCTTACTACACTTTTGATATGGTAAAACATCTATATATTGGGCATCTTGAAACCACGCTAACAGCAATCTTTTTGAATCATGTATTTCCATGCTACGTTAACCTCTCAAAAAGAAAGGCAAGAAAGAACAAGGTTTCAGGGGAAAATTACGATAAGCACTGTCAAAATCTGCAGTCAAGTTGAGAAGACTCAGATAGGATGAGGATTTCAAGAATTTAGAGACAACATAAGGAAAATATAATTCCTCATATATACAACTAGAATATAAAGCTCGTAATTTCAGCAGGCAAAATGCTATGAGAATGGTAATGCTATGCTATGTGAAAGGTAAACTAAATCTACTGAAGAATACACAAGGGAAAAATAGTTTTCCTTTCTTTTCTTTATATACTGTTTGACCGAAACATTTGTCTATTTGTAATATTGGTTTTAGTCCTCCAAAAGCTGCAATAGTGACAGAAGGAAAAAAAAAATGTGAATCCATTCTGTATTAGAACTAGCATATTAGAAAAAGGTATGAAGAGGGGAATCACTTCCACGGTTTTGCAGGAAATCTTAGGATATGACTTTTCTTGTTTCCCTCACCAGGTAGAAACTTTTTCTAAGAATATACAGCCACCTTGCAGTTAATCAGGGTAATGAGAAGGGAAGAGAGGAAAAAAAAAACACTAACATACTATTTAATTATTTTATAAAATAACCTGGGGTTGAAGTGAAGATTTCTGTAGAGTGTAGATTTAACAGTGTAAGGCAGATGTGGCATGTACCAAGTACACAGATTCTGCAACGTGTAATCTTGAAGCCAAGAGCTATAACTAGTGAAAAACAAAACCTAGTTAATTCTTAAATCATATAATCCAGTTATATTGTTAACTTTCAATTATGGATAGACTTCTTCACAGAAGTCTGGATGTACTATTAAGGCATTTTTCTTTGGCAATTTCAAATTACTGAAAAGCCACTCCTTGGCTTACTACTTACTATAAACAGAAGTGTCCTCTCTTTTATATACATACACGCACATGAAAAGACACTCTCTGTACCTCTAAGCTTTATATGAGAATTGTATGTTTTTATAGATAATTCTGACAATTTTTTGTGAAAATTTCTATTGAAATTTCAAAACTAAATAATATTTGAAAAAGTTCAAGTCCATGAAACAAGTTTTCTTTGGATAGCTATACAAAAACGTAGCTAATATAGAAAGCCCAAATTCTGAAAAACAATGATGAACACTTCACAGACTTTTCTTCATTTGTGAAGTAAATTTGTGGCAAAAGTAATATCATCATATTTTATCCAATCAATGCTAATTGTGCAATTCAGAGAATAATCTGGAAAAACCTTTTAAAGAAAATAAACATAAAGAAGAAAAATACCAATCCCATGGCATTTCCTAAGATGCCATCAAAACACAAAAGTTTTCTCAGAGCCCAACTGCCATGTGAAAAAGGCTAAACTTTACAAAATATACTTGAAACTATATATGTAGTTAAACCATGGGATAAAGTTCTATATGTAGTTAAACTATGGGATATAGTTACTCGCATAGATCCAACGTACATATTTTTAGAAACTGACAGGTTACTTCTAAACTCTGCTAGACTACTCTAAACCCAGAAGCACTCTGGCCATATCTGACTTGTCCCAACAGATACATAATCCAGCTCCTTCCTCCATCATCCTGCTATCCACAGGAAAAACACCTCTCTGTGCAGCAATGGTTGTGCTATAGCAGCTTCTGGAAAGCCTTCCCATCAGGACAGCTCAGGGACCAGAGTTGGGTGGACCATCATGGATTATAGCTGCCCTGAAAATTTGTAGTGGTATAATGAAAGATTTTTAGGAGATGTAGCTTCTTCTAAAGATGCAGCTACTAAGCAGCTAAAATCCACACTGGAAGTCCCTTAAAATTTTGAATACAATTAGCAGGTGGTATTTATGTCTTATAAATGTCTTTACTTCTAAGAAAAAAATCACTTTTAAAGAAAAAAAATGTTAGAATTGGTACTGGTCACTTTTAAGGAAAAAAAATACTAGAATTGGTACTTGTATAACATGGTGTATAAAGAGAATTCAAAAAAATGAAATTTTAAAATATTGTACAATTTACAATTAACTGTCACACAATATATTTAGCACTCTAGAATACACGAAAATAAATGTAGCATAACAGTAACACTTCTCCTTGCTCTTTATATTTTCTTATATGTCTTCACTCATGGAAAATGAAGTAGCTTGAATTAAAAATGGGGGAAGAATAAATATCATAAAAAATGATATATGACAATAATAACAATGGAAGTTATTAGGCAGTAATGTCTGGACATATTACGGTACCTCAGTGGGACAAATATTTTTATTTTCCTGAGATATGTTTCCCATAAAATATTGTTTTTAATTTTTAAATACTAGCAGTTTATTGTACTGTGGTACACTCTCTGCTGCTCTGTATCCCCTGAACCACAAAGCAATGAACTTTCTGTTAGTCCAGTAATAATACAATGCTACAGAGAAGGAATCTTTCCTAGCACAAAACGATGCACCACTTCATGTGGCGTAATTCTTTGTTACAACTGCCTTGTAGCAGAAAGATGACATTATCCAAGGTTATAGCACCATACGGGCATAGAGAGATCTACTCTCTCACCCTGAGGAGACAGGTCAAGGGAGCTTTCTCTATGTAAATTATAAAAACTGTTTTATTCATCTGTTTAAAAAAAAAGATACACATATAAAACAAACTATTTACTGAAATTAAATTGTATCTCAGTACACTCATGCTTCATGTTGACACTCATAATTTCTCTCACTTCAGCCTTTCTGATTAACTATGATCCAAATTTTTTCATTAAACACACATTATCTTTAGCTCCCGTCTTCTCTTAATATCAGCACATAATTTTGCTCTTCCTTAGAAGCGTTCCTGAATCAACAGTACCAGTTTCAAACTCAGAAAACATCGCAATCGGATTTCGAAGGGGCTTCCTCTGATGATCTGTCAGTAGTCCAACAAGGGTGAGTCTGAATACACACTATGCTGCATTTTATGTTACACCTAAATGGAATGACTAACACAGAGCTCATTTTCTTTGTCAGTAACTAAGAGTTGGGCCCAAGACAACACACTATTGTCAGTATGCAGAACAATAAATTCACATTGTTAATGTTGTTTTTTCCTTCTTAAGAAAAAAGAAAATGGGAATATGGCAGGTGGAAATAGTGTATTATAAGGGAAAATTCTATGCATTTTTTTCTTTATGTGAGATTCTGTTCCATTTACAGCACCTTATTATTTATATTCAAAGCAAAGTAGAATCATAGAATCAGCGAGGTTGGAAGGGACCTCTGGAGATCATCTAGTCCAACCCCCCTGCTCAGCAGGGTCACCTAGAGCATGTTAGACAGGGTTGCATCCAGGCGGGCCTTTCCTGTGGTAATTTTAACTTTACACACAAAACAACATATGTAGCCGACACGCATAAAACCTTATCACCTAAAGACAGGTCTCAACACCTCCATTTAAGAACATAAGAAGTTTAAATTTTGTAAATTGGCAAAATGCTTATGCTTCTTTAAAAACATTAAACAGAATCTTTAGATTCTTGGCACCTTCAAAACATACCTCTCAACTTGCTAAAGACTCTCTAAATAACTGGATTCACGTAACAGGCAGAAAATGAATTTATGAGCATTGGAAATTTGAAATTACTTCAGATTCATTTGTTTAGCAACTTTTTTTTCCTCTTTTTTCCCCCCTCTTTTTTAAAAAATGCTTTGAGTCTGGTGCAACTAATAAATACATAAGCAAGCACCAAAGTGCATGGCATTTGTGTGTAATTTACGTTAAGACCAAATCATGCATCTTTCAGCTTGGGAGGATTCTGTTAATTCCTCAGGGAGAAGTGATCATTGCTAATGCTGCCCATGGCATTTTGGAATGTGGTAACCATTACAGAAATGAAGAAAATTATTCAACAGATGTTGGAATGAAATTCCAATTCTGGATTATTCTATCCACAAACAATAGGATGGACAACTTGCAAGTCAGAGGAATAATAAAAGTCAGATTCTAGATCACTAGAAGTTGTTGATTCTTTGTCAAAATTCTCCTTATCATTAAATTAAAACGTTAACTTTCAGGCATATGACAAATCTTATTTGCTCTACTTATGATTAGTTAATTCTCAGTGAGGACCTGTTTTACTTACCTCTAAGATTTGCTCTGGAAGAATATTAGAAATATTTAATCTAATAAAAAAAATAACCTCTTTGTTTTACACCAAGATGCAAATACAGAACATGGGGGCAAGATTACTTTTGTTTCACCCCATTTTCCCCAAAATTCAGTAGAAATGGAGAATGGTAAGAAAATAAGTTTCCACTACCGAGGAAACAGAAAATGGGTTTATAAGATTGCCAGTTTATAGTCTAAGAAAATTAATTCCTGTACTCAGACCACAATTGAGGACAATCTAGGGAGGACTGATATTTACCTGAACTGGTGCAATTTGCTCCTGTGCAGAAGAAACAGGAGACTGTTTTAGCCTCCTGTTCACACTGTAAAATAAAACATAGCATGCACATAAGCGAACTTCAGCATAGAGCTCGTCAGTTTCCATTTAACAGGAGTCTCCTAGACAACTAGTGCAATGAAATGAAAGTTAAATTCCTGAGTTTTAACCCTGTAACAACTGGCAGGTAAAACTGGAAAGAAAACATGCAAAAACACTTGTAAATCTCACAACACTACAACAAATAAGTTAATTCCTTCTATATTATAGACCAGAGATTCCCTGTACAACTAGTAACACGAGTTACTTAGAAGTGGCACACTAGAATCCAGCTGGAAGACAACGGCTGCAAATGCAACAAACTTCTGATCCCAGTTGCCCAAACTACTCCTCTCCCTCCTGCAAAGGGCTAGAACAAGCTAGCACTCCTGGACGTGAACAATACAGCATGATTTCTCACTTACAGTGGCCGTATCTTGTAAAAATAAATTTGGAAATTTCTGCTTTAGAAACCACTTCTTTAGATCTGCTTGAACAGACTGAATTATCTTATGTAGAGACATCAGCAGGGGAAAAGACTGTCACTACTAGAAAAATTTAAAATAAAAATAAATACATTTTCTATATTAGCGTCATGTTCTTTGTATGTTAACTTAGCTTTAGTTCAGCTTTAAGTACAATGCTAAGAAATATCTTATGTTTGAAGTAGTTTTCCTAAGTTAGTTTCTCAGGAAAGATTAATATTATACATTCTCAATCCCTATAGAATATAGCATCATACTACAGTATAATATTAAAGATTTTCAGCCTCCTACAAAATTTAGACCCAGATCAACACAGGTGCCCATCTACATTCTGGCATCCTAGAAGTTCAATGCAGAGACCTATAGGAGCATTCTGCTACTCATTTCTAAAGTGCATAAAACTGCGTTTCTTTCCTGTGAAATCAGGGCCTGTCACAGACTGGTGCCAGGCTCCTCTCCAGTACAAGTCACATAATAGTTCAGGCCTGCAGTTGAGTCTCCAAGCTTAGATATAGCAAAAGAGGTTTCAGCTCTAGAGGGTCAAAAATGCCCATACAGTATAGCTTGTATCCATGCAACATTCCTGAGGAGGAGAAAAAGAATTGTGTGTAAAATATCAAGCAGAAGGCATGTATAAAATTCTTTCCTCTCTCAAACAAGGCATGTCCACATAGCACTGAAATAGACATTTATATGAAATACATATTTATAGACTGACTTTTTTATCTTGAACTGAAGTATCTATTGAATCACTTCTGTTTACTTCATATGTTTGTTCACCTTCCACAAGTTCACTAACTTAAATGGTTAGTGAACCTGTCCACTGACAAGCCTTGAGCTGAAAGCTTTGTCAACAAAGCATTTGCACCTGCATTTTCCTCCCAGGACAGTACCCAAAGTCCAGGACACCATCTCCCACTTGTTAAACACTGACTAGGAATTTAAGATTCAGAAGATTAAAAAGAGAAGCCTCCTAATCAGAACATATTGATTGCTTGCACAGACCTGCAGACACATACCCCTCTTCATCATTCACCATTCTCCCACTTTTTGTGTATTTATTTTGTGTCTTTGTTTAATATGCATATATATATATAGCCAAAATATATCCGCAGAGCTCTGCTAAGAACAAATCATTAATGACTGCTCTTAACATTTTAAGTCCATAGTGAACTTTTATCCTCTAGTTTATTAATCAAAATATTGTGAAGTGTCATGCAATATACCATATAGAAGGACACTGTATGAATCACCTTTTACATGACAGTTTAAATGTTTGTCAGCAAAATTTGTCATCTCATTTGGGGAAAAAAAGATCAAAAAGGTTAGACAAGATCTAGTTTCTGTAATACCATGTTCATTTGGCATTAATTATATGAACTCCCTTTAATTTTTGATTAATCAAGTCCTTTATCAGCCATTTTATTACCTGAGATTAATGTCAGGTTGACTATTCTGCAGTTACCTGGGTTTCTGGATGTATGTACATACATACATGTACATTTATTTATTTAGAAGTAAATAAATGCTTCATCAATATTTTGAAGTTTTCTGAAGCATGCCCAGTGTGGCTCTGTTACCAAATATCAGCGGTTCAGTGATTTTGTATTTCTATTTCTTTTAAAGCTCCTGGATCCATAATAGTTGGTCCTAAGCATTTTACAATGTCTAACTATTATAGACATTGTTTACTATTTTTCTAAATTATTACTCTAATGTTTTCTCACAACTCAGTAATAGAGCTACCTCATTTGATTTCCCCAAATTGAGGAAGCAGTATAGCCTTTTTTTTTTTTTTTCAAATTGTCCTGGTAAATATATGATTCCTATTGAATTTCAATGTAATTATTACAGTATTTTAGGAACAAAAATAGTAAAATCCCTTACTATGGTAACATAGATTTTTCCTCGTGGCTTTTTCCTGTGAATACTAGCTTCTACATGAGGTATAACTATGTATTTATTTTTGTCATTCCAAACACAAGTCATCCAACCACAAAGTTTCACCAATGATAGCTACATCATATTTATGTTTAAATGACAATTTTGATTCTTTTTATTTACTACTCAGGCTTATAGCATTGATGTATTAACAACTAAAGATCTGGTGTCTTGCTTACTTCCCCACCCCTAACCATTCTGCATTTGTTCATGGTATTTTTCAATCTCCCCTGTGTTGATAGTTCAACATACGTCCAACTCTTCCACCAGTTCGTCTTTCAAAGTGCAATTCATTTTGTACTGAAGCAGAAGACCTATAAATTCCTTAGCTACACTCTCCATAAAGAAGGTGGACCAATGTTCCATGAGAAGAAAACCCTTTAAAACTACTCAGCTAGGCAGTGGTTTATTTCCATAAACCTCCAGAGTCATTCTATGCTCATATAACAGATTTAAAAACTAACCAACCAACCAACCCTCCTGCAGTTTATCCTACTTCTGCACTAAATTCTGAGAAGCTATTTGTCAACTTGAGATACCTCACAATGAAGTGTTATCAATAGCATGTACACTATGATCAGCAGGCTTCTGCTTATTAATTTTGTAAGTTCACACAAGGAACCTTTTCCCTTGACAAACATTCTTCCTATTTTTCTCATTAATTAATTCCTAGCAAGAATAAACTGCCTTTTTTTGGCTTAATTGAAGATGCTAAGAGTTTTTAAAGACTGTTCACATGCATATCCTGATTCTCCATTCCAAACTGCCAGCTGGGTTTTCAGAAGTATCTGCTGTGGTTTCCCTAAAATCTAGGTCACCTTAGTTTTTCATTTTACCACAGTTCCATGTGGTGTTCTTGCTTACTTTTAGTAGGGCAGAATAATGTCTTGCCCTCTTAGATCTGCCAGTTACAAAATGCTACACATGTTCTGACAGTCAAATTCCTTTGTAGCCAAAATGGGGCAATTTTTATCAAATACAGTTGCCTAAAAACTTTAATTCCTCCCTTACGTCACACAGCATCTATATTCATCTTTCTACGGGATTTTTTTTTTTTTTTTTTTTTAAGGTTGCACAAGACTGTCATGCACCAAACAGAAAGTCTCTCTGGCATCAGAGAAGAAAAAGGAATAACAAAGCAAACAAAAAACAAAGCAATATAAGTACTTCACTGCTGACAAGCATGAGATTCAAGGTAAAACCACACCTGGTTAGGAAATTGCTC
This sequence comes from Rhea pennata, assembly GCF_028389875.1. Classification (NCBI taxonomy): domain Eukaryota; kingdom Metazoa; phylum Chordata; class Aves; order Rheiformes; family Rheidae; genus Rhea; species Rhea pennata. The sequence goes on along the minus strand of NC_084663.1, from coordinate 140,174,409 downwards.
ACATTCCCTTTTGAAATGCTATTTATCACTCACTAACTTACTAAGTAACTGACTGACAGCTGAAATATCCTATCTACTAAAAGGGAATAATTAACTACTCGGACTTTAAAGAGAATGGTTAATCTAAGACCCATCAGTCATAGTCACCGATGTTTCTAAGAACAATGTACATCATTGCTGCACAATTCATATACAGTGTTACTAATCAAAAACTCACTGACCAAAAATTTCATTCAAGGTCCCCTTCTCTTTCCAAACAGAAGTTCTGGAGAGAGTCTTCCCAAAGACTGTTTTACTGAACTGGTTTCATGCCATGTCTATAGTTCCATCAGTTCCAACATTCCAGCTATAAAATCCATTTTGCCTATCAGCATCACCATAGGATCTAATTCAGCCATTATTCAATAACCTCTAATCAGAGTAACATTTACAGTTTAGGAACTATATAGAACTATATTAGCCCAATTCTCTTCCCATGTATACCAGCAGGAATTCATGGAAATTCATTAACTTGCACTGATTAAAATTGGCAATAAAGAGAATCAGACTCAGTCTAGCTGAGAACTGATTCTTCTAAACCGGGATCTTTAGAGGTACTGTATGATAATGAACACTTCACATCGAAAAGCTATCTTCTACAATTACAAAACACTCGTCACAGCTCAAATGACAACATATGCACTATGTTAAGAAGATGGATGCTAGAGGGCATGTTACTCTAGTTGAGTTTGTACAAAACATACAATAATTTTCCCTGTCTTCAGAGCTGTTTTTGTACATTTTTACATACAAAGATGCCGGGATCAGATATGAAACATTACACCCTGAACAGAACAACTATCAACAGTATTTATGTATTTAAGATCTCTAGCTTTTTATCTATTTTTATTATTTTAACCAGCTATCTCTGTACAGTATGTGCAGGGTAAACACATACACAGGTAATTTTAATCATGCTATAAACTAGCAGTTAGAAAAGTGTATTCCTGTAGACAAAGACTAAAGCACTATAAGAATAACCTACTATATAAGTTCTGAGCATTTACTGTTAGGATTCAAAACTCCTTTGCTCTAAGAGAGCATGTGGCAATTTTATACTGTAAAAATGATGGGTTTATTTATTTATTTATTTATTCAGTAGCGCATCAAAAATTAAAGTTTAGTTACTCCTGTCTCTCTGGGGTAACACTGCACAGTGAAGTGTATACCACTTTTAAACTACCTAACTAAATCTTGCTGCATATGTATAATGCAACAGGATGTAACTGCAATATACTAGCACACAAAGACAGTTTATTCCATTGTAGTTCACACACTGCTAGAGTTTCCAACAAAATAACCTATCTATTAATTTTACTTGTTAAATGACAAACTGTCCACAGGTGCCATGTATATATTTTATTTACTAAAGGAGGGCACTATTTTCCAGTGTGCTGATTTCCCAGCAACTAGAAAGATGGACAAAAAATTAAGATTTCATTCAACAGCTCAAGGGTAAAAAGAAGGTAATATAAAAGTAGAAAACTGCAGAAGGGGAACCACATTCCTTTTAAGTGCTGAACAAAAAGGTGTTAGATAATGCTTCAAATAATGATACAGATGGACTCCAAAAGAAAGAGATGAAGCAGATCCACCGGCAGTTCAGGGGCAAGAGCCTCCCCAGTAAGTTTAAGATGATTGTATCAACGTGGGTTTCAAGGGCAACTTAATCAGACTCAATTATGTTAAAGAGATGGGGGAAGAAATACAGTTACAAAAGATCAGACTCAGCAACACTTTCTTAAGGCCTAGCCACACCTAGGTGAAGTTGATGGATGCTGCTTCCACAGAATAACACCTAGACCATTTCCGAAGTCAAGAATCTGGTAAGTGCCTCAGCTCTCTTTTAAGGACGTTACACTCACCATTATAAAACACTCACAAATGTCTTCAAACCTTCCTATGTTATACTTTTTATCAGGAGCAAATACATGAGCTAGTTCAAGGCACATTACATAAAATCAATTTAAAGTTCGATATTTTCCATCATTTACAGATCAATTAATATTCCTTCAAAAAAATGGCAAAGTGAAAACTTCCAAAATTAGTCACACATATTTTTGCACACTGCTTAGGAGTGAAAACAATCACAATGCCTAAATGTTCTGATTCTGAAAAACATACACAGTTATGGATTACTTTAAAAAATTAAAAAAGTGCAATTTTAAACATCCACTACTGAAAATTTATTTTTTCTCTTTCAAAATAAGTAATTTTATGCAGATGCATATGGCTTATAGAAACATGTATATATTTTATCATCCTCCATAAGCACTCTGTGATACATTAAAAAATAAGAAAATTAAGAATCTGAATAATAAATTAAGAATTTGAATCTATAATGTAGGTTTATAGGTTTACATCAATGTAAGTATTTGTCTCATTTGGAACATTCACAATAGATGGTTAGGACAGAATATATCTGATGGGTGTCCCTTATTTTCCTGCCTCCCCAAAATTACTGCAAATTTCATACAGCATTTAGGAATCTAGGGGAATTCCAAACAGTCCCAACTTCCTTTTTTCCTCCTCAGACTCTCTCATCATAAAGCAGATTAATCAAAAATGATGTTAAAGTTGTGATAAAACTCAAAGCTTTTAGAGGCTGAAATGTAGTACAAGTCCTCTAAAAGGAGGTATACCTTATTAAAGTCATAAGGCAGTATCCCTTTATGACTCTGTCTTGGAAGACACTTAACAGTATTTTGAATTCAATTATATATAATTAGGGCTTTCACCATAACTGTAAAATTACTGAAATATAACACCTTTAATAGAACTTTTTAAATAGAACAAATCATATCCATGAGTAACTAGGGTAATGGAAGAAGAATACAACAAATATCAGTCTGGAAGTATCAGTCTGAAGGATGCCTCATATTTAAGGATAAAAATAAATTACACCTGCAAGCATAAACTGTTCACCCAAGTGCATTATATATATATATATATATATATATATACATATATATATATATATATATATTTTTTTTTTTTTTCCTGACTGATTTCCTGGCAACTGGAAAGATGGACAAAAACTAAGATTTCATTCAACAGCTTAAGGGCAAAAAAAAGTTAGCATAAAAGTATAAAATTGCAGAGCAGAAACTACATTGCTTTTAAGTGCAGAATAAAAAGGTGTTAGATAATGCTTCAAATAATAACATAGATGGACTCCAAGAGAAAGGGATGAAGCACTTCATCCTTTGCAGTGTGTGTGTATATATATATGTGTGTGTATATATATATATATATATATACACACACGCGCATACACATAAAATGCCATAATTTGACTAATATTTTATTTAAACAAATTAGAAAGTGTTACAGCATTTATCTGTAGCAGTATTTTAAAGTAGATAAATTCAATACCAGCAATGAGTAGGTTTATACTTGAGTATTATAAATGAGTATTGCAATCTTGGCAAGCTTAGGTCCAAGAACTATGGACCTTTACAACTACTTTCAAAGCATAACGTACAGTTCATAATCTAGGGCACTTTTATGTTCTTTCACTGTATGAGCCCCAAGAGTTTGGAGAATTAAACATGATTCAAAATACACTTTTTCCTGGTTGGAATGGAAAGAAAATTTTAAATAAAATCTCTTTAGTTCCTAGAATACTGTCCAAAGTCAAAGCTTGTAAAAACTTATGCATAGTAAGTTCACATAATGTAGGTACAGAAATCACATGTATTCCTACTATCAAGGCCTAAATACTCACAGTGCTCAGCCAGACTCTTCTGCTA